>NW_017671653.1:38071-89668 GCF_001879085.1 Nicotiana attenuata | reverse complement strand
ACTTTCTAGATTTTGTATTTTCATTTTCTCTGAAGTCAATCAGCGTATGCTGAAATTGTCGTACTATGCTTTCAATTGCAGGCCCTTGATTCGTATTATAGGTGACAGATTTCCTTGGCAAGTAAAGAGCGCAATTCTATCAACTCTGAGCATCATAATACGAAGGGGAGGAATAGCCCTAAAGCCTTTTCTTCCCCAGCTTCAAACAACATTTGTCAAGTGTCTACAGGATAACACGAGGTTGGTTCTATAGTGGTATACCCTTTTTGGCTGTTAAAGGGGAAATGATGTGTTGTGAAACTGATGCCTTTCTGATCTGTTTTCTCTGACTGCTTTATGACACCTATTACTTCTTGAAGCGATAACTTCAGTTCTTTGTGATCTTTATTCCTTAAACTTATACAAGTTCTATTATAGGACAATACGATCTAGTGCAGCTCTTGCGCTTGGGAAGCTTAGTGCTCTCAGCACCAGGGTTGATCCTTTAGTTGGTGATCTGTTATCTGGCGTGCAGGTGATAGTTGTACTTTATTCTACTTCTCTATTGTCGCAATTCGTCTCTTTTTAAGAAGCAGAGTTATTCTATTGAGTTATGGTTCAACAGACATCAGATGTTGGAATTCGTGAGGCTACTCTGACTGCTTTGAAAGGTGTGATTAAGCATGCTGGTGGAAGTGTCAGCATTGCTTCTAGAACACGGGTGTACACCCTCCTGAATGATTTAATACACAACGATGATGATCAGATAAGAAGTTCTGCTGCAAGCATATTTGAACTCTCGAAGGCTCTTCTCCAGGAGAAGCTTCTTGTGCACAACAAGCAACTTTGCAACCAATCCGTCGTCCATCTACTAATAGCAACAAAGAAGGCCAACTCATTTCAGGTATTAATATTGCTTAGTTAAAATAAAAAAAGTACTGATTGTTGCTCATGAATTCACTGATGGAAATCTGAATGGAAGGGTAGAAAAAGCTCCTGATTCTTCTTGTCCACTTATTTGAAGCTCGAATGAGCTCGGGGGGACAGTATCGACGGATCATATCCCACATGAATATGAAACTAGCAATGCTAGTCCCTAAACCACTCCAACTCTGCAGCAATCCCATTGTGCTGATAGCGATGTTTCCCCTTCCCTCCCAAGGCAATTGGTGATAACTTCTCTTAAACTCAGTTCACTTATATAACAGGCAATGAGATGCAGAGAGAATACTAAGTTCTCTTTCCAATTTCCATGACTGACAGTGGGAGTTCTTCATTGTTATGTGCAAATTAAGTGTTCTGTCACAGAGTTGTATTTACAAATGATGTTTTGAGCAGGTTGAAAATTTTGGGATAGTCATATTTACAAAGGAAACTCTGCCAAAAAATTTAAGAATTTAGGGAGTTTGAAATTTTTCAAGTTATCAAATTGGTCATTCAATTACTTTGTGATTCAATTATCCTAAAAATTTTGTTTAATTATTTCTCATTGTGTTTTGTAGGTGCAGTGATTGCGGATGAAAGCAGTGACGAAATTCTTACTTGAGTGTTGTTGATCGTTGTTAGACTTTCTATTATTATGTTTAAGGATATTTTAGTTTTGAACTTTTTGTAAGCAAATACATCTATTTTGACTTTTGAATTGTTTGGCCAAACAATGTATCCATATTTTGTTTTTGTACATGGATAATGCTAGTTGGATATGGTGTAAACAATTTCATAGAATAAGAAATCATTTCTCATTTTGCTTCCATAAATATCAGAAATTACAATTTGTTGCAATAGAGATATAACCGTTCTAATAGACCTAGCAAATAATAAGAGCAACCCCTAATAACCATTCCAATATGTTATAATATCCGTTGCAGTAGGTGTACTGATAATTGTTGCAATAAATCATGACAACCGTTGCAAGACTTGAAAAAGTCAGCTGTATTATTTTACCAGGACGGTTTATAATCGTCCCAACTGAAAGGGAAACCGTTCCTATAGATAGAATAGTGGTAGCAGTCCAAACCGTTCCAATACCCTATCTATGGAGATGGTTTGGAAACCGTTGCAAATAACCGTTCCAATAGACCTATTGTAACACTGAATCCCGGAACGCGTCCAAATCCATCCCATTAGCCCTATAGGGACGGTTAGTTTATTTATCGTAACGGTTTTCGAAGGGTTGCCATAGCTCCAATTTCTAGTAGTGATCCTTGAACGATACCACTGTTTAAGTGCCTTGTCCCTGCTAATCAAATAGAATGTTGAAAGTGAAGAATCAGAGAACTGATAGTTATAACAGTGGCAGAATACAAGTCGACAAAAACAACCACAGACATCAACCAAAAGAAGCCAACTTTAATTGGGACAAGTTGAACCAAATAACCATTTTCAAATCAGCAGCAACATCAACACATAGACCAATTCAAGAGAGTTTAAAGGAGTGAGCTTTATATGCAAAAAGGGTAGAAGCTTTATTTACAACTAGAAACATATAAGATTGATAGAGGAAAATCTTATATGCAAAAAGGGCAGAAGCTAACTACAGGGATGGTAAGCCTTCTTGGCAAGTAAAGAGAAAAATCCAAAACACCAAGAAAACAATTTATGAACTTGCAGTAAGATGATGAGGTACCAAAAGTAGAGGAATTTATTACTTCAGTTTGTTTCTCATTAGGACATAATTCAGAACACTTTTACTCATCAACACACCCTAACAATGCAACCCCAATATCGTTATCCAACTCATCTTCTTTGTCAGGTGAATTCACATTTTTTACTGTTTCCTCCTTACTAAAGAAATGCATGGCGCAGACCACACAAATGTAAATGACATAAATAGATGAGCAGAACAAAGAGCAGCTAGCCAGTTCTATAAATGACACAAATGTACTTTCCAGTTCTAAAGTACTTGCTCAATCATTAGAACTTTCCAGTTCACAAAATCAATCTTACCAAGATATCCCATGTAAAGAGCAGAACAAAGAGCAGCTAGAAGATCAAAACTCAAGAGCAGCTAGAACAAATACTCAACAAAGAGCAGAACAGGTGCAGGAGCGGAGCAAGAGTTTCAAAAAAAATAATCTGCAGCACTATTCACACTAAAACGCTTGCGTAAGAGGTTGCATAGAGAAAGAGTATCAATGGTTGACTCCGTAATTTCAAGACAGATCCGAGACATTAAAGTGTGAAGAAGATCAAACATTCAAGTTCTTCAAAGCCAGCTTCAATGAGGGCCTGACTGAAACTTCTTAGTTATGAAAAATAAAGAAATGATCCAAAACTGTCCTAGTCATGGCATCAGAATTTCCACACTTGCTCCACACCGTTAGAACAAGGATTGGAGGACCATTATTTAGAGGGATATCAGGTGGGGAGAAAAAAAGGGTAAGCATAGGTCAAGAAATGCTAATCAACCCAAGTTTACTATTGCTAGATAAGCCTACTTCTGGTTTGGATTCTACTACAGCTCTCAGGATTCTAACTACAGTTAAGCGCCTAGCCAACGGTGGCAGAACTGTGATCACTAGAATCCACCAGCCATCTAGTAGGCTTTACCATATGTTTGATAAGGTAGTCTTGCTTTCTGAGGGCTGCCCTATTTACTATGGTCCTGCATCTACTGCCTTGGAATACTTCTCCTCTGTTGGTTTTTCCACATCCATCACTATTAATCTTGCTGATCTCTTGCTCGATATCGCCAATGGTAATTCATACATTCTAACATAAATTCATACTTTCATCACCAAAAAAGAAGGCAAAGAAGATTCTTGAGTTCTAGGCACAAATTCCTTTTCAATCTCAGTTTCTTCTTTGCAGAATGTGAAACGTTTAATTAGGGATAGAAAACTTAGCAGTATCACTTGCTTTATACTATTACTTTGTTTCATTTGATAACACATCTCAAGGTGATGCCAAGTTTAACTGAAAGAACTTCAGCAGAAAATGGAAACCAGTTTCTATTTGTTAAGAAAGAGCGGAGCAAGTACCTGTTGTTGTTGCATTCTGGTCAAAAAACTAGCAAATTGCTCCTGCATCTTCTTCTTCACTTCTAGAGAGATCCTCTTGTCTGCTTCTGCATTTGCGTGTTGACTCTCCTTATTTGCGTGTTGACGCTCCTCTGCCAACTTCCTTTCCAACTCAATTTCCATATTTCTTCGCAACTCAGCAGCCATTTGTTCACGTTCTTCTTGCAACTTCCTATCCATCTCGGCTTGCATCTCTTGACGCACAATATCAATAGCAGAAGACACGCTGGCCTCTATGTTTGCCTGCTGAATGTTACTCTTTTTAGGAGGCTTCTTTCCGTATCCTTTTCCACGAACATAGCCTGTTCTCTCACCAACAACGGAGGATAAAATCTCATCTCTAGTCATGGGATGCTCGTTCTCCTCAGATTGTTACTGAGCGACAACTTCCTGGAGTTGACTCTGCATTTATGCATAATCATTTAAATCAAAATATAATAAAATATATTAAATGAAACTTATAGAAACAGAGAACTTTATAAGTGTTTTTAGATAATTACATGAATTTGTTGGGATTGTGAATCCAACCACACCAGTTCGCCTCTATCATTCTTGCGTGTATGTTGTTTCTCCCAAACTTTATCTGGTGTGTCCAATTCTCCAGTAATAGGATTTCTCTGAAATATAGTTACGGAGAAAAAATATATAAGCGAATATATAAATATGTAAATAACAAAGAATCATATGTGATAGTAGGGGACTAAATATATTTTTACCGTAGATTCCTCTATTTCTGCAAAAGACTTTGTACCACAAGTATGCTTAGTTATTTGCTTTTCTCTATTTCTTTTGTTCCTCTCACTTACAACCTGTAAGTAAACAGATTAATAAATCATCATTCAAAGAGACAATCTTCAAGTATTAAGTTAATACCTTAAATTCCGGACTTCCAAAATATTGTATTAGGTATTTCCAGTCCTCAAGCTCAACATCTTCAGGTCGATGAGACAATCTTTCTTCATTAGTACTGTACTTAGAGTACAGAATGCTGAGTCGAGCTTTCCATGCTCTAAAAAGCCTTTGCATAGTGCTAATTACAAAGGCCTGAAACCTATGCTCTCGCAACGCGCTGCAAACTTCAAATTTATCCTGACAATAAATGTAACATTATATTCAATATCCTAACCACATAAATAAACCTTGCAACTCAAAGTCAATACAATATTGAAAGTAGTTTATTACCTTGACCTTTAACCACATTACTTCTCCGTGTTTCAGAACTATTTTCTACCAATTTCCATCTTGGAACGAGATAGTGCTCCTCATGATCAAACCACAGTAATTAACAATATCTCTAGCCCCAGAACCTACTGCTCTATCAATGTCATCTGGAATCATAATTTTGATTTTGCCACCACACTTAGTTTTTACTTCTAAACTTTTAGATTTGTATTTTCCTCTTCCTCTTACTCTTTTTTTATTGCCGAAGTAACTGCAAAGTAAAAGGATACTATTGTTCATTGGTAGCTCCACTCAATCAGTAAAAATAATTTTCACAAAACAACAAAGAAAAGAAACTAACTTGCACAATTTTCAGCCTCTGGAGAGCAATGCACAATTTCTGCTACATTTCGTGATGATTGTGTTTCTAAAGATACTCTTCTGGACTGTAAAGGTGCTTGACTCGGGTTACCTGGTTGTCCTATCTCTACAGATGCATCAGATACTCGTCCGGTCTGTATGTGTGGCTGAGACGTTGCTCCAGAATTGCCACGTCCTTAAAAATTTTCACGACCACAGCTCGTCCCGCCTCTCCCACGTTTTCCTCGTCCAATTCCTCTCATTTCCTGCAATAAAACATACAAAGAAAATGATTGATCAGAATAGAGAAAATATTAATTCACTAATTTTACTTCATTCTTTCAAGGCAAGCTTTATATATACTTCTTCACTTCATTAGTTTAATAAAACACACAATATCTGCTATATATATCATTAGAGAATTTTAATCACTCTATTCTGTTGACATCAACAGGTGAGGGATGAAGAAAAGAACATCAGACATACAGTACTTAAGAGTGAAAGGGTTCTATTCTCTTCCACAGGAAAGGGTGAATGCCTAAGTTTTCTGCAACCTTGAAACAAGATCCTCCAACAGATATGGTTATATTGCAAACTTATGTGTTTCCAAATCTACTCGAAGGCTGGGTATTGAAAGAAACATGTTACATTATGCTATTAGATCGGCGAAAGCAAATGGTAAGGTATTAGGATGCACCAGTTCCATAATTGCTTGAATCACCAGAACACCTAAATTTGCTGTATGTCTGACAGGTGCAGAAAAGGTGTTCGTGCATGTACATACAGACAATGGACCTTTCCATGAAGGCTGCAGTTATTTTATAACTTGGATGGCCCTTTATTAAGCTTACCAAATAACATTAAACACTCAACAATTTAGCAGCATAATTGTCATAGACAGCATGATTGTCCTAAAGCAATAAAATTTAGAAGCTTTCTTCTGTCACTTTTGTTTTTAAAGCTTAACCTTATTTCTTCTTGTAACAATGGTCAGTGACGACATTAATGAGACTAGTACAATTTGTTTCTTAACGAAGCATTATGGAATCAACAGAGGGGTTTTCTTTGGTGATGATCCATTAAGCTTGTCAGTGACGACATTAATGAGACTAGTACAATTTGTTTCTTAACGAAGCATTATGGAATCAACAGAGGGGTTTTCTTTGGTGATGATCCATTAAGCTTCGTGAATCCATTAAACTTCATTATCCTTTGGCCACACTTTTAGAGTGAAAGCCTTGTGTGCTTGAACTTTTTCATCTTTTTACCTTCTTTTCCTCTTTTACTCTTTTGGTTCAACTTTTAAAAGATTGCTACTTTTCTTGGTTGGTACTTCTCTTTGTTCTGCTTTAATTCTTGTGCTATCATGTTTCCTACAGCAAGTTGAGAAGGAAGTGCATGAAGAAGTTAAGACAATGGAAGAAAAGAATGTGTCCCCACCTAAGGATAATGAATTGAAACCTAAAGAGGACTCTCCAATTCCAGTGGTTGAGTCAGTAAAAAATATATATAAGTGAATCTCCTGCAACTGTAGAGATAAAGAAGAGTGATAAGGAAGAGAAACCGAAAGCAGAAGAACAAGCACAAACTGTTATCAAAGAAATGAAAAAGAAAGCTGATGAGGATGAGAAGCCTATAACAGAAGAGGTAAAGAAAACCGATGAGGCCGAGATGCCTAAAGCCGAACAACAAGCACCAGCAACCACTGCTACTGAAGAAGTTAACAAGCATGTTGAGACTCCGGCCTCGGATGTTACAAGAGAAGAGGTTGTAGTATTAAATAAAGAATCCGCCCCTGAACCTGAAGCTGATAGTGTTTCAGAAGAAGCAGTTGATGTTGTCAAAGGTGGAATCTGAAAAGGTTGAAATTCCACAGAAAAAATCTGAGAAAGAGCTGTAGGACAAACCAACGATAGAAGAATTACAGGCCAATGAACCACATAAAGTTGTGGCAAAAGAAGAAGAAGTTTCAGAAGCAGAACAAAATAAGGAAACAATTGTTGCTAATGTAGAGGACAAACTGGCTGAACAACCAGAAGTTAGCGAGAAGATTGAGCAAGAACCTGCTGAGACTAAGCCAGAAAATACAGAGGCTGCAACTGAAGTACCATTGAAGAAGGAGGTTGAAGAGAATGATACAAAAGATGCGAAAACCAGTATCATATTAGATGTAGACATAAAGCTACAAGCATCACGAACTAAATTCATTGTAAGTCTAATAAGAAAAAATATATAGAGAACTTTCAAAAATGAGACATAGACATAAAGCTTCAAGCATCAGAAGAGAATCAAAAAAAGAAATATAAAGATTCAAGCATCACTAATCTTTGGTTCATTGACAGTTCCAAACAAATACATGGGGTAGTATAAAGTAAGGAGCAACAGATGGATAATGATACAAGAACAATAGCTGAAAAAATGAGCTCTACAGGAACTGAAAAGCAAAATATTAATGCAAAGGACATAGGTGCTACACTTGAGATTGCAACGGGGGATAATCACATTGGTGAGACAACTAAAATACATGATGCAGCTACAACAACAATGCATATTTCCAATCCGGAGCTAGATAAAATGGTAAAGAATGCCCAAGCAGCTATGTTGATGAACACAACATCAAAAAATTGGCAACCACAAGCTCCAGGCAGTAGCACACAACAAAAGTTTTCCAAGAACACAAGTGGTCGACTTATTGTTTCGCAGGACATTGTTCCTGTCTATGCGCACAAGCCCGAGGTACACAATTCTAATAGCCCTAGACTACATTTTTCTAACCCTCAAGTTGAACAAATAATCAAAGAGGCCCAGAATTCTATGATGCTGAGTACTCAAATAATTAAACAACCAATGGTCACATTGAACACCTTTGTTTTTGAAATACNAAAATCTTTTCTCTGATTTTAATATTTATGTGATGTGAGCACGTGATTTTTGCCTCGCTTGAAATATTCCTATAGAATTCTTAAAATTAGGATTTTTCTTTTATTATTTGAATTTTAGGAATTAATTGTATGATTTTGTGTTTGTTTGCATTTTTGTGCATTTTTAATTGATATAATTCATAAAAAATATAAAAATAGCACATTTGCATTTAGGATCCAATTTTATATTTTTCTTAGGTTTATTAATTAATTGACATTGCAAAAATAAGAGAAAATAGCAAAAACAGTTCTTTTGCATTTTTTACTTAGGATTCAGTTAATTTTAGAAAATCAATTTAGAGTTAAATTAGGTCTTTGTTATTTTTAATTTTGCATTTAACGAAATCTAAAAAAATAATAATAATAAAGTACAAAATAATAATAATAAAAAAAAGGAAAATGCAAAAATAGAGGTCTTATTAAAGACCCACGTTTTGGGCCAAATGTGATTCAAGCCCAAATTAAAACCCCTTAACCAACCCCAACCCGTCCAGCCCAGTCCAAACTCGAGCCCCCAACCCGGTCCAGCTTTTTTATGCTCAAAACAACGCCGTTTCGCTTATTTTAATCCTGACTGTTGGATCTCATCAATCCAACGGTCCGGAACTAACTAGGATGTTTGGTATTTAAATGTCTGAATAGCCCCCCTACCCCCCAAACCAATCATCTCTCAGAACACCCTAATACACGCCGGCGTAACGCCACCACCCTCCGGCGTCCGCCGCCGGCCGGAAATCGCCTCCGCCAGCGGCAACTCTCCAAATGCTCCCAAAAATACACCATGGATTCCTCTCATTCTCCTCTTTCCAAAACTCCAAACCCCGTCCGTCAAATCCCAGCCGAACTTCTCGAATCTTAAATCAAAGGGATCGACCAAAACCCTAAATCATCTAATCTGTCCCAAAATCACACCAGGGCCTCCCCTCACCTCCCTCATGGCCATGACACCATTGTCTCTCTTCAAATATCACTAGAAGCCCTCAAAAATCCCAAACCCTAGCCGCCGCCTTTGTTCTCCGGTGGCGCGCCGCCCCCAAACCTCACCATTTTTATACCCCTTGACCACCACGACCCTCTCATCCCAAATCCCTTTTTAGTTTTCCTTGAATCTTCCTCCAGTGGCTCGAATTTCAGATCAAAGTCCGGACCAGGAACCCTAGTTTTCAACAGTTGGGGTTTATTGATTTAAGGGGCTATAACAACCCTTAATTGTGTGTTTTCCCTTGAAAACACATGATTATGGATGGTTATAGTCCAATTACCTCAAAAAGCCGGCCTTAATTTTAGATTCAAAATGAGCGATTTCGAGGTATTCCTCTTCTACCTCCTTTTCTGTTGTTCTTCATGATTTTGATTTTATTTCTTCTATTTGGTATTTTTGTTATTTTATTTTATTTTTGGGTCTTAGTTTAGGGTCTGATTTCAGCCATATAGTGTTAGTTTGTTCTTATTTTGATTCGACTGTGTGTTTTCAATTATATGATCTATGTTTGCTACTGATTTTTTTCTAGGTTTTCTTTTAGGGTTACAGTTTTAATTTTGTTCTCGAATGATTCCATGTTTGCTGTTGATTTTCTTTAGATTTTATTCATTTTTCTGTTGTTACAATATAGTTTCATTTTGAATTGTTGATTTGTTCATTTATTGTTTCATTAGTTCAGCAATAAAATTAGCCTTAGGACATTAGTGTTAATTAGAGTTATTTTCCAGTTTTGATTGATTAGTTCAATTGTTAGGTTTTCTATTATTTTTAGGAATTGTTTGGGTATAGCTGAATATTCCCAGCTCTTGATTGACTAACTATGGTCAGTTTTGACCAAGTTAACAAGGCTGGGGGTTAGTAACATAGTTTAGTAATTTCAGAAATAATTCAAGGGTAATATAGGTAGTTCAATGAAAGAATAGTGCAGTAACTAAAATAGAACCCCCTAGAACCTTCTAGAAGAGGGTTCTAATTTGAATTTCAGGAACTTAGTAGTGTTACTTGGCCAACAAGCCAATAAGTAAAGGACTAACTAGCTAAAATCTGAAATCAAAAGAGGGACCTAGGGTGTAAATGAAAATCTGAAGGTTGCCCTAGGCTTTGCCTATAAAAGGCATACCCCTTGCCAAGTTTTGAAGTTTTGGAGGTTTTAGAAAATCTGAAAAGTTTTGAGAGGGAAAAATTCAAAAAAAAGTTAGAAGGTTTATAGATCAAAAACTCCAAAACAAGTTTTCAGAGCTTAGAGAAATCAGAAGTCGAAAATTCAAACTTCAAAGTTACTGAAAATTACTGAAAATAAAAAAAAAACACACACATTGTTCATCTAGTTTTCCTAGCTTAAATTCATTTTCAGGCCTTGAAATTAGTTGCAATTCACCTGTTGGAGATCACTTTGCAGCAGCATCATTTAGTTCTAGTTGTAGTTGCTCTGTTTTAGTTGATTGAAGTTTGAAGTTTGATTTTGAAATCTGTTGCATTCTATTCCTACTCATGGTTTTACCTGGGATCTACTGATTTCCTGCTGAATTACATCTGCTATTCTGCTGTTGCTTGGCTGATTCTCATCTTCTTATTTTGCCTCAAATTCCAGGTACACATCATGTAGCTCTCAAGTTTTTGAAATGAAATGAAGTGCTGCCTGTTTGTCTCTGTTGAATTTCATTACTGTATTTCAACTAGTTTCAGAACTTTATCAGATTTTCATGTGTAATTAATTAAGGACTGTTTGGAACTGGAATATTATGACTGTTGTGATGAAAATTAGCTTATCAGCACATTATGACTGCTTGTACTGGACTGCTGGGCTGTGTAGTATAACTTAATTTCGTTTGAAAACTTGATAGCATATTAATATGAATATTAAACTAGAGTTATGTTTAGATCCACGTTTACTGAATGCTGTACGCATATCACACAGGTTTAAATGTTATTATGAAAATAAATTCTAGAATGAGTTGTCGGCTTTGACATACATACAATCCAAAAATGTTTTAAGTTGGGTTTAGTTGCTTTGAATGTTTTGGTTACCCTAAAGTTAAATCATGAACAGTCTGTTTATTTAGTGGTGTAACATTGGGCCATTTTGAATCATTTCAGTCACTATAGTTATTTAATCGTTGCAATTGTGTTAGATCATTTAGCTAGCGAGATAATTGTGCATTGTGACAATTTTTGAACTTGAAAGAGGCTGCCAAAATTTCCAAAGTAGGTGGCTATATTTGTGCTAATAGCGAGTAGCCCAGCTAATGGAACTAAGCTAGTTTAGAAGCCCAATTATACAATAATTGTTCAGAACTGACACCAGGCCCCCTCTTTCTAAGATAATTAACTTCATTAAGTCAAGGGCCTGGGCGGTTTGGGCCCAAGTCCCAGATTTGCTGCCCTCGTGTTGGGCCCGTTCAGAAGCCTTTTGAACAGCTTCTTATACAATCCGGCTATCTTTTGGGCTGGATTCGAAGCCCAAATTGCTAGAAGCCTGAAGTCATATTCGAAGTCATTGGTTTAATTTGCAATATAATTTTGGGCCTTCCAAGTTAAGTAGCAAATTTGAACTAAGAGATTTCCCTCTTGTTTAAATTTGGACTTGATCTTGGGGCCCGAATTCCTTGAACACTTTTAATAGTAGTTTATTAATAATGTTAATTAATTAGGCCTTTAGAGACAATCCTTAATAGAGAATAATAGTCCCTTTTAGGATGGCCTTTAAAATAAAACGAGGTGCGCCGCGCCAAATAAAATCATATACTGCGCGGCCCTCTTTAATTACTTCATTAAAATACTTAGAAATCGGGACGTGCCATTTAGCGAATTTTCATGGCTTCCCGCAAAGTTAACAACACGTTAGTCACTTTAGGCACGTTCTTTAATAATTTTACCTTCCTAAACTCGGGTGTGCATTTCATGCGACCCAAATCCAAATCCCAAAATATTGAATAAAATGTGTCGAGGATCCGGGTGCATTTCATGTGACGTGATCCAAAAACATGTTTTAAACGATGTTCAATTTCCTAAAAATTAATTAAAAGCGGTAAAATCAGATATTAAAATTGCAATATAGGATGACATGTATTAAAATCAGATATTAAGCCACTTATAATAGTTTAAGCGACCGTGCTAGAACCACGGGATCCCGGGGTGCCTAACACCTTCCCACGAGTCAACAGAATTTCTTATTCAGAATTTCTGGTTCGCAGACTTCACTTGGAAAGTCGAAAATTTCCTCGATTTGGGATTCAAGAAAAACCGGTGACTTGGGACACCAAAAGCCAAACCTATCCCAAGTGGCGACTCTGAAATAAATAAATAATCCCAATTCGAATAATGTCACTTAAAATGGAAAAACTCCCTTATACACTATCCTTCGAGGTAGGTGTATAAAAAAGGAGGTGTGACAGGAGGTGAGACAGAAATCAGCAGAACAATACAGCATGCCATGAAATCATACTAACTGGCCACATAAACTTCATCACTGTCAAGTCTTTAGGGAATTAACAATATTCAATCAGATTCGTAGTTTCATACTATTACTTTAAATCTCGAACACGACAATGAAGAAGCACGCTATGGGGTACAAACAGAAATAGTTTAAAATCGACCCGACTAAAGCTTAGCAAGGAGTTGTATAGTTCTAAATGCCGAGTCTAAAAGATTAGGGATATTAAGATACCTGAGTTGTTAAAATTTTACTTTTATATTTCTTGCCCTTTGCCGACTTCCGCAGCAGTAATCAAGTTCTTGAATACTTGAAGTTGAAGAAGCTTTGAATCGAAAGAACCTAGTGGTCTTCTTCTTCGCACACTCGGTTCACAAATTCAAACCAAAACTCGTGTCAAACCAGCTTCCAATCTTGAGATTTAGCTTCAAAATGAAGTTTCAGGCAAGTATCATAAACACCCAATCGAATTCACATTCTGATTTGAGGGATTTCGATTTGGGTGAGATTTTTGAGGGATTTCGATTTGGGATTTCTATATCTGGACAGATTTCTAACTAGAGAGTAGCGATTTTAGGTTTCAATTAGGGATTTCTAGCTATAGAGGACGAATTTTGGGCGTTTCACTGTTCTTGACATCGAGACGAAGTGCTCGAGATGAGAGTGTTCTTCACTTCTGTCTTTGGAGTCTCAAGCCTTTAGTGTTTCTTTTGTTATTTTAATTGCTAGTTTACTTTTTTTAAAAGGTAATAGGAGCGACCCGGTCGCTGCAATTCATATTTAGCGGCGACTTTGCAATAGTCGCCACAATAAATATGGAGCCAAAATTTTAGTTTTAGCGGGAGTGAAAATTTTAGCCACTTTAGAGGCGACCCATAAATAATCACTGCTAAATATATTCAAACTATGGCGACTTTTAAAGTCGCTACTGATAATATACATTTTGTAGCAACTTATAAGGTTGCTGCTAAATGTCGCCACTAATTATCCAATTTCTTGTAGTGGGAAGTGGACGTGGAACAAATTCTAATGGTGGTAGATATACCTATGGTGGGTGTGGCAGAGGACGCAACAACAATGGCTACCAAAGAAGTTATTCCACTGCTCCTCCCCTGTTTACTCCACGCCAAAGGGCTCCTTCCATTTTAGGTCCAACGCCACACTCTACTATTTCTTCCGTTTATGTTACTTATCCATTTCCTTCTTCCTTTCAATGTGAGTTATTGTCATGACCCCAAATACCCCAATCGTGATGGCGCCTATCACAGTACTAGGTAAGCCAATCCAACATTTACACCACATCGAATTTCCTTTTGTAAATTCATTTTTCTAAAAACAGTTTAAGTCTCAAATTCTTTATATGTAATATATAAACCAACAAAAATATGCGGAAAACCAATACAAAACATACTAACACAGCCCGAATCTGGTGTCACTAGTCATGAGCCTCTAAGTACAACCTAACACTGTCTGAACAATACATAATATGTCTAAAAATAACAGAATAATAAGATAGGAAGGAGGAAGGCAGTGCTGCGAACGCCGTGCAGCTACCTTGCGATCTCCGAATACGACTCTGAAAGTGCTGGAAGCTCTCACTCTGATGCTCGGGCACCTGGATCTGCACACAAGGTGCAGGGAGTAACGTGAGTACGCCAACTCAGTAAGTAACTAAGTAAATCAAGTCTGAGTGCCGCGACGAGCATTTAAAATCATATATGAAATCTCAATAGAAATATCAAGTCAAAGCTGCAGTTCAATAATCAATTATCTCATAAAACTCCAGTTTCAATTAAAATCCTTTAAGGCATTTATTCAATATTTTTCAACAGAGGTTCAGTATAAAGGAAGAGTGAAAACAGCAAAATGTCATAAACAAGCCCCTCGGGCAAGGTATCACTCATAAGTTTAGCCTCTCATGCAAGCCTCTCAGTCACTTGTGACTTAGCTCTCGCCATTCGGTACTCACACTCAGCACTCCGGCTCAATAGATATCTCATAATAATAATAATAATAGTAATAACCGTTGCGGCGTGCAGCCTGATCCATAGTTTATAGTCGACTACGCACACTGGGGGTGTACAGACTCCAGAGGGGCTCATACAGCCCAAGCATCAAATCGCTGCAGCGCGGAGCCCGATCCAATACATATCGCTGCGGCGTGCAACTTGATCCATATAAGTATCGCTGCGTCGTGCAACCCGATTCATAATATACATATATAATATCGCTGCGGTGTGCAACCCGATCCATAATGTATATATAATCCTCACCATTAGGTCCTCAACCTCTCTCAGTCATTAACCTCATGGCCACTCGGGCATATCGGTGAGAATCAGGGAACTCAGACCAAACAATTTTCATATATTAAGAAGTATAGTAATGAAACCGAATTTTAATCAATAAACAGGTAAAACATGACTGAGGATATGCTTTAAAATCAAGTAGAGTGAGGAAAGTAGTAAAAATACCCCTAAGGGTCTAAACATGTCGGCACAAGGACCCAAACATGGCGTACAACCCAAAATATAGTATAAGTCTCTAAAATACGGAATATCATAAGATTTTAAATCAAATACGCGGCTTAATAGCCAAGGTCACAATCCCTACCGGTGCACGCCCACACGCTCGTCACATAGCATGTGTGTCACCTCATTTATCAAAACAATACGGAATACCTGGGTTTCATACCCTCAGGTCCAGATCCACAATGGTTACTTACCTCAAACCGGATAAAATACTTTGGAAATTCTAGTGTGCTTCAGAGATTGGATAAGATCAGAACGGCGAAATCAAGGGCGTGACAAGGTAGACGAAGCGGAGGACCAAGAAATTGGAGATATAATGATTTATGGTTCCGATTCAACCAGTGCCGAAAATCAAGAACCTCATGTTGACATGGAAGAACTTACAAAAATGATGCAAAGCATGTGATGTATTATTTCTTATTTCTTATAATTGTTGCAAGCTTTTAATTTGCAAGTTCAAAAATTAAAAAAATCGAAAAAGAACTTGCAAATTAATTTGAAGTATTAAAAATATAAAATGAAAGCCTTCGGAGTTTGGTCCTTACATATTGCCTATTGGTCTTATTAAATAATTTTTTTTTTAGCCACTTACTTTCTAATTTCAATTTTAACATTTTAAAATTTAAAGCTTTAATGTTTAATTCTAAGCCTTAAAAGTTTGCAAACACTTAAGTATCAATAACATTGAACAAGAAAAATAAAATTTTATATACACACACACACACACACACACACACACACACACACACACGTACATACTAGCCCGACCCGCCCGAACCCGTACGGGCCCAAAATAACCCGAAAATGTCCAACCCACCAACAGCCCGTTATCCCAGCCCGCTAACCAACCTGGTCCGTTAACGGACGGGCTGGGTTTTTTTTGTTCAGCCCGTCCCAGCCCGACCATTAAACACCTATAGTTTTAATGCATGCATTAGTTTAGTTAAAGACAAAATTTTCCTTCAAAATTTATGCTTGATTAAAATATGCTAGTTATTATATTAATGCAAGTTTATTTAAAATAATTGAAATAGTGAGAAATAAAATTATATCTCTAGTAAATAAATAAATGCCTAGCATAATTCCTTTTTTATAAATGTATATTTAGTTCTATATTACAATATAGGTATGCATATCAAATAATTTTTTTTAAACTTTTTCATATAGTAATGTTTCCCAACATATGTTTCTTTTAAAAAGTTAGAGTGATGGACTGGTTTTGAGGGCATTTTTGTAAACAAGCAATTCCTTTAAAAATTGCAATGCTTTAATATATCAAACCAAACAATGGATAAGAAATATGTCAGCATAACTAATGCAAGCATAACTAATACCAGCATTACTAATACACTAGCATTATTCTTATGCACTCTACCAAACGGCGCCTTATATTTTGGCCCTACATGAATTCTAACATTATCA
The DNA here is from genome assembly GCF_001879085.1 of Nicotiana attenuata. Lineage (NCBI taxonomy): Eukaryota > Viridiplantae > Streptophyta > Magnoliopsida > Solanales > Solanaceae > Nicotiana > Nicotiana attenuata. Next base: position 72,863 of record NW_017671653.1, on the reverse strand, counting down.
ACGATTGTATGTCCCTCTTCGCTAAGCTTGGAATGCTAGTTATGAAGCTTATATCTAAAGAAGGAAACAAGGTGGCCTATAATAACTTCCAATGTATAGTAATAGTAGAAATAATATTTTTGAGGGCTTAGCTTAATGTTGTATAAATCACTGTCAACATATACTATCCTCTTTTAATGATTGTACAGGTGTCATGTATCCAAGCAACTATGTATTAGCTATTGTAGTTGCGAGCGGAATTTGGATAAAGGGATTTAAAAAAGTTACTAGACTGTCACACTTGGGATATAAACTTGTGACCTAAAGCAATTTTTGAACCCCTTTGCCATTACACTAGAATCTTTCCTTAGGTCAACGAATTCAATATTCTTTGGTATACTGTATATTGGTATCTCATAATTAGTGTTGAATCATGATAGACTTTGTTAGAGTACGTTAAATGGTATACCCAATATTTTTGGTAAACTACAGACTGATATATCATAATTACTGTTGAATCTCGATAATTTTACTATTCTTAGTATACTTACATTTGATATACCATAATTATCATAGTATACCAAATTTTAGGATTCACCAAGAAAGAACAAAAAAAAAAAAAGATAAAAAAGAGTGACAAGTTTTTTATTTAAAAAAAGCCTTAACTTATTTCTTTAAAAATTTCAAAAAACTCATATCCAAATACAAAATACAAAAATCAAAAAGAGTGACAGCGTAACCATCGTTAACCATAATAATAGATTGATGATTTTTTAGGAAGAATTTCAGTACTAATATTAGGACTAGGTTATTTATCTAAAAAGAACAAAAATAAAAAAGGAATAAAGTGTTAAAAATTTTAATGGAAAAACATAATATAAAAAATTAAGATAAAAAATAATAATTGTAAGGAAAAAAAGCGACAGATGTTTTGTACTAACAGATTTTATTTTAAAAAATAAATTTATTAGAAAACTACAAAAAAGAATATTATCTACAAAATATTAAAAAAAAATCCAAAAAAATCAAAAAAAGTAATATGGTAACTCTCGGTAATCATAATCGAAGCCTAGGTATAGAAAGGAGGCAACCTGATCTTAAAACTGTCACATTCCCAACTGAACTAGGAAATAGATGGCCATCTATTTATAGTTTCATTGCAGCTCAAAATTTATTAGGTTATTCCTGTTTTCGTTGTTTTGTATTACTCGTCTCTCCAAAAATTAACTCAAAGAACGTTATTGTCCCCCACTTTGTTAACCATGTTCTTTAGTTATTAATCAAAGAAAACATGAGTAATCTGACACATCATTCTTCTTCATATTATCATCGCAATCATCGACGTCCGAGACAAGTCAATGATCATTCTTCTAGACGACATTACAGATCAGTTCAAATCCACGGGCAAATTATCCGTCGTCTCGGCCTGTTTCAAGAAACGTAGAACAATTTTCTATTCCTAGGGTTGATGATGAATCCATGACTCGGCAAAACCTGAATGAAAACACAATTTTTCCATATAGGTATGGAATTAACATAACTAACTTGAGCGAACGTTCTTTAGTGGATATGGTCTTACAGCCAGCTGCCGCAGATAACCTGCATGGCCACTCCCAAGATAGGAGCTATCCGCCGTATAATCATAGTTCTCAGTCAACAAGTGATCCCTCTCGGTTCATCAGAACGTTTGCTAGTCCTGTCAACTCCTTCCGTAGTGATCATCTGAGTACTGGCATTGATTTTGACTCTATGTATGATCTACTTGATCTTGATCATCATCTGAGTACCGGCTCTGAATTTGACTCTGTGTATGATCTAACTGATCCTGAGGAGGGTGTTATATTGAAGTATTTGAAAACAAGAATACATCGTGCTCCTGTGCCCAAAGATGAAGTTAACCCCATGAAAACTGAAGTAATTACCGATAAAGAACCAGAAATTTGTTCTATATGCCAAGCTGAATATGAAGACGAAGAGACCATAGGGACACTTCAGTGTGGGCATGAGTATCATATGGACTGCATCAAACAATGGATAATGAGGAAGCAAGATTGTCCCATGTGCAGAGCTTCAATTTTTCCTTCACAACATTAACATATACTGGTTAACTTGTCACAAAAACTTGACATGGTTGTCATTTAATAGCATGTAGAGATTATTTTATTTTAAATTCTTGTACCAATGTGAAGTTTTCTTTTTCTTTTGCAAGATCAATTTAATTGGGGACTTGGTTGTGTACACTATTTTAAAATTCGTATCGTTAGATTAGACTTGGTTAGACAAGTTGTTTTAGGACAATTATTTCGAGTCCATTAGCAAGGCATGAAAATGATCACCATGTATTTTATGTTTCCACTAAGAAGATATATTTAGCCAACAACTTTTCCAACTACCTAACGGTATAATCAGGAATACATATGGAGTAGTACTTATATCATATAATCAAACCGAAAGAAAGACTCCATGTTATATATAGAGTTATACTACTGATGGCTCTTTAGGTATAAGTTCAGCTTACGAAATCATTTTATCCCAATACAATAACTTACCATTTTCATGATCAAAACAATAGGTCTAATTTACATGCATTTTTTAGTCAAAATTACATACATTTGGAAATGGAGAACTCTTAATAAGATTAATCAAGTTCTTTCTCGGTCTTGCCAGCCATAACACACTGTTACGTTTTTATTAAAGGGGTGTGAATGAGAAATGAAAGATGCACCTTTAGGAGTGCACCTCTTCATATCACCTTTCTATGTCTATAAATTTAGAGGCTTGGCCTCATTTTTCAAATATGGAAAATCTGAAATCTTCTCCCCTCTTTTATACATTGTTGCATTATTTTCTAAATAAACATAAGAGTCAAGTGTGATTTGCTCAGTTTGTTGAGTTCGCTGAAGTTCTATGATTTGAAGTGCCGCTATCACAGAATAGTTATTCCGTTCTATCCTGAGAGGAATTAATCTGTATACCTTGGGCTACAGTGAGGGAATTAAATTCCTTAAGGACACACTGTGAATTTAGTGGGCTCGGAATTATTTTACGATTTGTTTATTGAACTAACGTTTGTTTGATTCTCTGATTTTCTGATTTTGAACACAGTAATACCAACAATCTTAAGGAATTTATTAATGATTAAAAGATGGTATCAACTACCGCGTGCGGCACATTTTCGCTGAAATATGCGAACGTCGCTTTCATGAATACAAAGCGGTGTCTCTGTGCATTAAGTGAAAGGAAATCGATTTTCTAGTACTGATGAACGAAGATTGTGCCTATCCTAAGATAAGAATGTGAAGATTCCAAAAAATGAAGGGTAAAAATTTAAATATGCTTCTCAAATTGGACCTTGAAAAGGTCTTCGACAAATTAGAATGGTTGTTCATACATAATACTTTAGTCACCCTAATCCCCCCAACTTTTACTAAATTAATTATATCTTGCATAACAACTACATCTACTTTAATTCTTATTATTGGAAACCCTACTGAATATTTCATACCCACGAGACGCATAAGACAGGGTGACCCTTTGTCACCTTATCTGTTTATCCTCTGCCTTGAAATGCTTTCACGCACAATAAATACAACAGTTGATTACCATACTTGGGTACCACTCTCTCTTGCTAAAAGGGGACCTCAACTATCTCACTTATTTTTGCTGACGATGTTATTCTAACAGCAAAAATTACACCCAACACTTGTAAATTAATTGTTAGTACTATTACTCACTTTACACATCACTCTAGCCAAACTATCAACTTTGATAAATCAAAAATTTGTTTCTCAAAAAATTGCACAACCAATACAAGAACATCCGTACTACAACTCTTCCATATGAATGAAGGAAAAAATTTGGTAGATATTTAGAATTCCCTATCTTTACATAGAAACCATCAAAAATGGATTACTAATTCTTACTTGACAATTTCAAAAATAAATTAGCAGGTTGGAAAACCAATTTTCTATCATAAGTAGGAAGGACAACATTAGTTCGTTCTACTTTAAACCACATTCCTAATTACCACATGCAATACATTACAATTCCTAACTATATACTATCCTACTCACTCGCTACCAATGAAATTTTCTATGGGGTACAACTCCACAAAAGAAAAAAGTACATCTCATTAAGTGGAATAAGTAACACAAACTTTAGATCAAGGAGGCCTAGGGATACAAAACCTAGTTACAAAGAATAAAGCCTTACATGAAAGTCTTGCATGGAGACTGCTTCAAAATTCACATCAACTTTGGGCACCGGTACTCCTACACACTTATTTACGCCCACAACACTTAATCAAAAGAAATGTCTCCTCCACTTGGCGGAATATAATGCGTGGATGGTCCTACTGCCGTTTAGAATGTAAATGGAACCTTACTACTGGTCAACATATCAAATTTTGGTCTAATCCTCGGATTAAACAAAATTTTACAATTCGCACTTGCATAACTGGACCTCTCCCACGTCATGAGGAGCAAAAACTTGTCTCTGACTACTACTACAATCACAAATTGCATTTTGAGAAATTACCTTTAATACTACCTACTAACTTAAAAACCCCTTTCACAGATATATACATGCCTCTATCACCCATAACCTACGATCAAATTTATTGGGCTCTTACAACAAATGGCATTTTCTCCGTAAAATCTGTCTACATTTCTCTAACAAATACCTAACTTCACATTACTCCTATAAGTGGATTTGGAAACTCCCCATTCCACCAAAAATATCTTTCTTTCTTTAGTTACTTTGTTACAACAGACTTCCAACTGCTACGTATCTCTCACGATTAGGTATCCTCACTTTGCCTATATGTACACAATGTCATATGGCTCCCGAAACAATAATTCATATCGTTCTAGAATGCCGTAATGCAATTCAGCTATGGGTTGACCTCAACTTATCATTTCCAACTCAAAGCTATACTACATAACAAACTGATAATACACATTGGTTATATAACTTTATCCATACACCATTATCATCCACTCCTCATAAAATTCCGTCTACAACATTTCTACCTTTTGCACTATGGCATCTTTGGATTATAAGGAACAAGAATACTTTAGATCATAAAAGAATTCCTTTAAATATTCCCTTAATACTAAATATGACAGCTGAATATTACCTTTTAACATATCAAAAACTAAAAAACAAATTTGTAACACCTCTATACATCAAATGGCATCCAGCAAATGCTACTAACTACAAACTAAACATTGATGGGTCTTGCTCATCTACCCAGCAAAAATATGGTATTGGTGGAGTTTTTCGAAACCACCAAGGCAACTGGTTCATGGGTTTTGCCGGCAAATCAAACCTAGGTACAAGTGTTCAGACAGAACTCCTTGAACTACTCATGGGGCTGAAACTTGTTGTGCAACAACATATCAAACCCATCATCATTGAGATAGACGCACATGGAATCATCGGTATGTTTAATTCAACTACTATGCACTACACTAATATCATTAACGATTGCAGGTTATTACTTTTACAGCTGGATAGCCCTCCTATATAACATATCTATAGAGAGCAAAATTGTGTTGCAGATAGTTTAGCCAAACATGGAGCCATGCATGCACATGAGAGCTGCATACTTTTTGGAAAACCACCATCTTTTGCAGAGCCTTCTTACCAGTGAGATCATAACAGAACACTTCAAAGCAGGCTCGTTAAATTCAGCTCCAGTAACTCAACACAACAGCTCTCTGCTAAAACTACTTTGTGTAATAGTAATATTCTATCTAGTACTAACTATCTCTCTAGTAATGATTCCCATACGGAGGTCTTTGTAGTAAATTCTAATATTCCAAGCTTAGTGACTATGATGCCTCTCATGCATCTTGTAAAATGTACTCATGTACCTGTTTAGTTCCCTATAATATAAGTACTTTCCGACAAAAAAAAAAAAAGAAGAATGTCATGGTTACAAAGTTTTGTGTATTAAAAAGCCCACGTGACTTTATGACTTTATTGTTCATCATTCTTCTTAAAGGTTGGGACAACATTGTCAATTCTCTATGGTTTAGTTATATGGTTGCCATGTGAAGGTGCTTTAAGGCAGAGATGAGAATTAGTATTGATAAATTCTTTCATATTCCGCACTATTTATTTTATGACATTATTTTCATATAATTAATGACTACAATCATTATGGGATGATCATAAGCTGATAGAGTAGTCCTTTTATCGGTTCTTAAAGCACCGTCACTTACAAGGGAAGTTAGATGACATGAAATTTAAGTTCAAAATTTTAGGAAGTTTGGAAAAGGCCAAATAAAAAATGGTGACTTGTTCTGTGTATCTGCCAACAAACCCATTTGGTTCGCGTTGGAAAAGAATCAATTTTGATGATGAAGAATCAAGGGGTGCAAAGAATAAGTTTTGAGACCCAGTTGCCTGAAAATCTTCAGGGCAATTACTGCCTAGTAGGAATTGAGTTAGACCTCGATAATATTGATATTTCAAGGAAAACATAAGAGATGATAAAAGAAAAATAGTGCCGAATGAAACTGTCTCGGGGGAATACAATAGAGTAATGTTTTCTATTTTCTCTCACTCAAACTTATAATGTTTTCTCCTTAATATTTTATCCTTTGTGATTTGTTAATTAAGTTTCTACAAATGTTAGGATAGTTGTTTATTATGTGATGATCTTATAATTTATATTTGTTAGCATGCAATAAAATTAGTTAGTTGGTATATAACTTTGATAGCATGCTTAAAATTATGTGAAATAATATTTTTTCAAGATTGTAAGACATGAATTAGTCTTACACTAACTCTTGAAATATTTTGAGAATCATAATATATGTAAAGGTGTACATATATTTGTTTGATTAGTGTATGCGGCTGAAACCGGAAAGACCAATTTCAAGATCGACGAGGCATTACGTAATTTTACTTCGAAGGGCCCGGAGAATAGCCCTGGGTTCGAAGTCTTCGAGGGTTCTTCGTGCCCGGTATTGGGGCAGAATGAACAAGTGGTTACCGCAAGAAAGCGGGAAGTTGCCTAGGAGCAGTATTTTTCTGACAATGCCTGCACAAACAGTGACACCCATGCCAGGCTGATTGAGTGGTTGTACCGGCTATTTTATGCAATAGTTACGCATGTGCCATATTGGGATTTCCCCCTCATATATAAAGGGGATCCTTGTCATTTTGTAAGGGGGGGATATATACAACACACAATATGCAATATAAGAACATTCTCTCTGCTCTCTAACTTAAACTTACTATCTTGATTCTAACATTTACATTTATTGCTTGTATTCATTGTGTTCTATTTATTGTTCTTCATTTATTGCTCATTATTGGTCATAAAAGGCTTCCATCAAAGCTGTCATAACTGTTAATCCTCCATCGACTGCCCTCGGCAGGGCATCCGGCTCGACCTCGGGGCCCCTGATTTCCCGCCATTCAGTTTGGTTATTACGCCGTTTTCAAGCTATTATCTTATTTTCTAGTCTTTCACTTAGCATCTATTACCTAACAACTAGCATAAAAATAGATCACATATTTTTAGAACCATAAAATCAAATTTAATTGTTATTACTATTTTCAAGGTAAACAGTTTGGCGGCCACCGTGGGGTTAAGAATAAAAGTGATCGTTTTCCTGCTGGTTTAATACATAACGTAAGTTATCTTTCACGCTTTTTCTTGTCCAAGAATCTTTAATTTCAGGTCAAAATGTCTAACTCAGTAAACGCACATGACAACAACGGTCTCAAAGGCCGTAGAGAGTATGGTGTAGCTGTTCCAAGTAATGGTCTGCCACCACAAGACCCTGAGGTTGCACCAGAACCGATTCCCGTCGATATGGTCTCATGCAACACTCAACACATTGGTGTAAGTTCCCACACGGACAGGAGTATACGCCGAGGAAATCAGCAAGACACTCGGAAAAACCTCACCCGGGAAGAATGAGAGGCAAATAGGGGAAGCAAAGCGGTAAAACCTCAACACATCGTTCATATGAGTATCGGGGGGATCGTCATCCCCCAGGGGCCCGTGATAAAGCGGATAAAGGTTTCTGCGACAACGCGAGGACAAACCCGGGGCCGCGCATCCAAGGACATCCTCGCGTTCAGCGAAGAAGACTTCGAGACTCTGTCTCATCCATGCAACGATGCGCTGGTAATCTCGTTTCTCTTAAATAACTTCCAAATTAAACGTGTACTCGTGGACCCAGGTAGCTCGGCGAACGTAATTAGATCAACGGTGATAGAACAGCTCGGATTACTCGATCAGGTCATACCTAGCTCCCGAATCCTCAACGGCTTCAATATGGCCGGCGAAGCAACAGAAGGAGAGATCACCCTCCCGATTAACATATCCGATGCAGTTCAAGATACCAAATCCCACATCATTAAAGGTGATGCGAGGTACAATGCCTTGCTCGGTAGGCCATGGATACATAACATGAAGGCGGTACCATCGACCCTGCATCAGGTGATGAAGTTTCCAACAAAGGACGGAATAAAGACAGTATACGGAGAGCAACATGCGGCTGAGTAAATGTTTGCGGTCCATGAAGAGGTACCGAATTCTGTACACTCTGCCTCAGAAGAGTTGGAAAGCCAACAAACCCCCGAGGATGATGAAGAGGATATCCTCGCTCCCAGAACCTTCATTGCCCCCAAAAAATCGGATGCAACAAATCGACTATCGAATAGCTGGATCAAGCCGTATTGTTCGAGCATCTCCCGGATCGGAAGGTATACATGGGACGGGATTAACCCCCGAACTCAGGAAAAAACTCATTCAATTCCTTATTAACAACATCGATTGCTTTGCTTGCTCCCATTTAGACATGACAAGGATCCCACCGGAGATAACTACCCATCGACTAAGAGTCGACCCCAGGTACAAACCGGTGAAGCAAAAACGGAGACCGCACTCCGCGATAAAGCATGCATTCATCAAAGACGAGGTAATGAAGCTCCTCAAGATAGGGTCTATTAGGGAAGTAAAATATCCCGAATGGCTGGCCAATATGGTGGTAGTTCCCAAAAAGGGGAATAAACTAAGAATATGCGTAGATTATAAAGATCTAAATAGGGCGTGCCCAAAGGACTCGTTCCCACTGCCCAACATCGATCGTTTGATCGATTCCACGGCCGGCTATGAAACCCTCACTTTCCTCGATGCCTATTTGGGGTATAATAAAATTAAGATGAACTCCGAGGATAGAGAAAAGACTTCATTCATCATGAAGTACGGTACGTACTGTTACAATGTAATGCCCTTCCGGCTAAAAAATGCAGGGGCCACACACCAACGCCTAGTTAATAAGATGTTCGAACATCAAATAGGCAAGTCCATGGAAGTTTATATTGACGACATGCTAGTTAACTCCCTGTGCGCAGAGGACCATTTGATCATTTGCAGGAAACACTCGACATCCTCAGAAGTTACAACATGAAACTTAATCCCAAGAAGTGCGCCTTCGGGGTAGGATCGGGCAAATTCTTAGGTTTTATGGTATCAAACAGAGGAATCGAGATCAACCCCGACAAAACCAAAGCCATCGAAGAAATTACGGTGGTAAATAACATAAAAGCCCTGCAGCGGCTGACCGGGCGGATAGCAGCCTCGGGCCGGTTCATATCAAGGTCGTCGGACAGGAGTCCCCATTACTTCTCCTTCCTCAAAAAGAAAAACAACTTTGAATGGACTCCGGAATGCCAACGCGTTAGAGGAGTTGAAGCGATACCTTACAAGCCCGCCTTTGCTCCACACCCCAAAAGAGGGTGAGACATTTATTTATACCTGGCCGTATCCGAGATAGCGGTAAGTGGTGTACTGGTTCGAGAAGACAAGGTAAACAATTCCCTATTTATTATGTAAGTCTGACCCTGGGTGATGCCGAAACAAGGTATCTGCACCTGGAAAAACTAGCTCTTGTATTAATAAGTGCTTCTCAAAAATTGAAACCTTACTTCCAATGCCATCATATTTGCGTTTTAACAACGTATCCCCTTCGAACATATTGCATAAACCTGAATTATCGGGCTGACTGGCCAAATAGGCCATCGAACTCGGGGAATATGATATCGAGTATCAACCCCAAACGACTATCAAGTCTCAGATTTTGGCAGACTTAGTAGCCGATTTCACTCCCTCCCTTATTCCTGTAACGACCCGACCGGTCGTTTCGAGAATTTAAGCTCCGATCAGCGGTGTAAGGTCTGGAACAACTTCATATTATGTGTATCGACATGCGTGCATGGTTGAATTCAGTTAACGGATGATTCAGAGTCGAATTGGAAGAAGGATTATAGTTTTGGAAGCTTGAACGATGAGAATTTGACCGGAATTGGATTATTAAGTAAATGGCCCCGGAATGAATTTTTGATGATTCCAACAGCTTTGTATAGTGATTTTAGACTTAGTCGCGCGTCCGGATTCAGATTTGGAGGTCCGTAAGGTAATTTGAGGCGTTTCGGCTAAAGTTAGAAAAATGGATGGAAATTTGAGAAGTTTGACCCATAGTTGAATTTTGTGATATCGGGGTCGGAATGCGATTCCGAGAGATGGAGCAGCTCCGTTATGTCATTTTGGACTTGTCTGCAAAATTTGGCGTCATTCCGAGTTGATTTGATTGGTTTCGGCACAAGTTTTCAAAGTTGGAAGATTGGAAGTTCCTAAGTTTGATTCATGGTGTGATTCGTCATTTCGGCATTGTTTGATGTGATTTAAGACCTCGAGCAAGTCCGCGTTATGTTATATGAATTTTTGGTATGCTTGGACGGGGTCTCGAGGGCCTCGGGTGTGTTTCGGACGAGGTTCGGATGTTTTGCATAGTTCTAAGCAGGCCTGGTTCTGGTGTTGCGACCTTGGAGCGCAAGTGCAGCTCCGCTTCTGCGTGAGCCAGGCCGCTTCTACGGTCGTGCATGTCTGGTTAAATTTTTGCTTCTGTGGCTCCACTTTTCGCTCATGCGGTGCCGCTGGTACGGTTACTTTTCGCAGATGCGGTCCCAGGCCAAGTAGCCAAGTTCGCAGATGCGGACTCCTTCTCGCAAATGCGGCCTCGCAGATGCGGTTTCTCCACCGCAAATGCGGAAGCCCATGCAGAATTCTTTTATATCGAGGGTTAGCCATTTTCTTCATATTTTGGGTTTTAAACTTCGAATTTGGGAGCTTCTTTTGAGGGTTTTCAAGAATCGATTGGGTAAGTGTTCGTCACCTAGAATCTAACATATTCCATGATTTTATCTTCATTTTTATCATTTAAATTATGTTTTGGGTTAGGGAAGGAGTTGGTTTTTGAAGAAAATTTCTAAAATGAAAAATTGTGATTTGGGGGACCAGTGGTATCAGAATTTGATAAATGTTGTATGGTTGGACTCGTATTGGAATGGGCATTCGGTTTTTGTAAAATTTGTTGGGTTCCGAGGTGTGGGCCCAGGGGTCGACTCTTGGACCGATTTTTGGATTTATTAAAGATTGATACTTTATGATCCGGAATAGTGTCTTATGTGTTTTGTTTGTGCTTTGAAGTTATTTTGGTTAGATTTGAGCCGCCCGGAGATCTTTCACCCGAGAAGTGCATTTTAGAGTATCGGTGTGTCGTCTTTGAAGTAAGTATCTTGCCTAACCTTGTGTGGGGGACTTCCCATTAGGATTTGAGTCTTCTATGTGGATTGTAGTTCGTGTATGCGAGGTGACGAGTGCGTGCGCGGACTTAATTGTGGAAAAATTGGCCCTTTTAGGGTTCTTAGGTCTTTATATTCACTGCGTAGGAATGTGTTCTTGACATGACTAAGTTTCAAATTTATTTGTTTCACCTCTACATGCTTAATTGGAATTAATTGCTTCATGATTCACTCTTATTTCCTAATTGACTCCTAATTGATTTAACCGAAGAATTTTTGCCTCTCCTATTGTCATGGTATCTTTTCATAGTTGTTTATCTTATTTGAGAATTATTATTGCCCTCCTGAAATTGTTTAGTCTTAAGTGAAGCTAAGATCATCTTCCCCTAATTGAATTATCGAATATCCTCGAAATTGTCCAAACTTAAAAGAAGTTAGATAACCTATGTCCTTGTTGGCTTGCCCTTATTTGGGACTATTTGACTCGTGTTGATTTCCTTGTGATTGACTTGTATATTGTGGGATCGTCGCTATATATTAGTTTCCCTGTTGTTGAACTATTTCCTTTATGCCAACATTCTTTTCTGTGGTTACTCCTTGTGAGTTGGTTCTGCCGTTTCCTTGCGATTTACAGTCCTTAAGTTGATTTACTTGTCTTACCTTGTATTATTGTCATTTGTTGTTGTTTTATGTATTGTGGTGATGTACGAGCTTTCTATTGTATTGTGACTGTTGTTTCTGTTGGTTGTGTTGCATGTTTAATTTGGGACTACGGATCGGTGTTCCGGGAGATCCCCCTTGCATATTTACTTTTGGAACTAAGGGACAGCACCCGGGAGATTCCCCTGTACACACATATTGATTTTGACTGTAGTGCGGGATACCGAGAGATCCCCAGCACATATTGAGGATACTAAGAGATCCTCGGGATACCAAGAGATCCCTAGCACATATTGAGGATACTAAGAGATCCTCGGGATACCAAAAGATCCCCAGCACATATTGAGGATACTAAGAGATCCTCGAGATACTGAGAGATCCCCGAGTATTTACGTTTGGGACTACGGGACGATATCCTAGGAGATCCCTTGTTAAAAATCATTGCGTTCTGAGCTGATGTTTCATTGATCCTATCCCTGTGTAAACATTATAGGTACTGTCTGTTCTAATCCTTGTACTTATAAGTTGGTATGGACTATGTTAGGACACTTGCGCAAGCATACACATGGTTAATCACCCTTATCGGATAGCAGACTCCTTGAGATTTCTGAGTATAGACGCACACCCTTGTTATTTGCCTTCCATGTGAGAATGACTCTTTTGGAGCACGTGAGTTGTTAGTATGATCAGGAGGTGTGATGAGGGCACAGGATGCCAAGTGTTAGGGTTCAGGTATTGAGACCCGTATTGTATGATTATGAGATGAGGTGTCACAAGGTGACTGATATGCGAAGGTTATCTATCTGAAAAGATTATATTCGAAAGGCCTTTATTTTGAAAGAACTCTTTCTTAAAAGAACACTTATTTGAATGAAGTATATTTCAAAACATTTTCTCTTTTATCACTTGAAGGGTTGACTATTTGATTGACGCTCGTTGGTGACTTAAGGTGAAAACTATCAGAGTTGTTGAGTTATGACTTGTCTTTACTGTATTTGTGATTTCGGACTTGGGTTGTATCCTCGCTTACTTTTTCGTGTTTTTTCCTTACGGTGTTTTCCCTGAGTACTTGCTGTTTTCCTTCCTTATTTTAATTATTGTATTGTTAGCCGTATCGCGTAGTCTCTATATAAATATCATGTTCTGTATATTAGACCAGTAGGTGTCTTGACTGTTCCTCGTCACTAATCCACCAAGGTTAGTCTTGATACTTACTGGGCACCGCTTTGGTGTGCTCATACTACACTTCTGCACATTTGTTTTATACAGATCCAGGTATTGTTCGTTAGTAGCTGTGCGGATTCTTGCCGAGGAGACTCAAGGTAGTCCTGCTGCTGCGTTCGCAGGCTTCGGAGTCACATTCCTACCTTATATTCACACTGTTGTACTTATTTCCATACAGTTGTGTTTAGAAGCTGTAGCGAAACTCTGCAGAGCTTATGACTTGTATTACCGGGTTTTGGGAAGTTGTTCGTTGTATAAAGGATTCATCTTAGAAGAATTCTAGCTGTTAATAGTTATTGTTGTTATTCCGCATTTTAGTAGGCTTACCTAGTCCTTAAGACTAGGTGCCATACGAAACTCAACTGAGGGAAAAAATTGGGTCGTGATAGTCCCCCAGGTCAAGAAAGAACTTTTGCTAAAAACGGGCACATCTTCCGAGATATGGACCATGTTCACCGACGGAGCCTCGAACGTAAGAGGGTCCGGGCTCGGCATAGTTCTAAGGCCACCTACAGGTGGCGTGATTAGACAATCTATAAAAACCACAAGGTTAAATAACAATAAAGTCGAGTATGAGGCTATGATTGCAGGTCTGGAATTGGCCAAAGGCCTTGGAGCTGAAGTCATCGAAGCAAAATGCGATTCCCTCCTGGTGGTAAATCAGGTAAATGGAAGCTTCGAGGTTCGGGAAGACAGGATGCAAAGATACTTAGACAAAATTCAAATCACATTGCACCGCTACAAGTAATGGACCCTGGTCCACATACCTCGAGAGGAGAATAGCGAAGCCGATGCCCTTGCAAACCTGGGATTGTTTGTCGATGAAGATGACGTACTCCCTGGATCTGTTGTCCAGTTATCCAAATCAATGATCGAGAAAGTCCATGCCGAGATCAACTCCACCAGCCTAACATGGGATTGGAGAAATAAATATATCGATTATTTGGAGAGCGGGAAGCTACCCGCGGATCCAAAAAATTCGAGGGCCCTGCGAACCAAAGCAGCCCGATTCTCGCTCGACGAAAATAGAACTCTTTACAGAAGAACTTTTGATGGCCCCCTAGCAGTATGTCTGGGCCCAGGAGACACGGACTATGTGCCCCGAGAGATCCACGAGGGCACCTGCGGAAATCACTCCGGTGCCGATTCCTTAGTTCGAAAAATAATTAGGGTAGGCTACTATTGGGACAGCATGGAGAAGGATACCAAAGATTTCGTCTGCAAATGCGACAAATGCCAAAGATTCACCCCAATGATTCACCAACCCGGTGAACAAATACATTTAGTTTTGTGGCCATGGCCGTTCATGAAATGGGGGATGGACATCGTCGTACCTCTACCAACAGCACCAGGTAAAGCTAGATTTATTTTATTTATGACTGACTACTTCTCAAAATGGGTTGAATCATAAGTCTTCGAAAAAATAAGAGAAAAAGAAGTCATTAATTTCATCTAGGACCATATCATGTGCCGATTCAGAATTCCTTCTGAGATAATGTGTGATACCGGAAAGCAATTCATCGGAAACAAAGTGAATCAGTTCCTCGAGGACCACAAGATAAAAAGGATCCTGTCAACGCCCTACCACCATATGCAAACGGCCAAGCCGAGTCCAAAAAAAAACCATTATTCAAAACTTAAAGAAGAAGTTGGAAAGTGCAAAGGGAAGATGGAGAGAAATATTACCCGAAGTACTCTGGGCATATCGAACAACTCCAAAATCAAGCACGGGGAAAATGCCTTTCTCCCTGGTATATGGGGCCGAGGCTTTGATACCGGTCGAGGTCGGAGAACCTACCGCCAGAGTCCGACACACACCGAGAGCTCGAATAATGAGACCATGACTACTGCTCTCAAACTATTGGATGAAAAGCGAGAAGCCTCGCTGGTTCGAATAGCCGCACAAAAATAGAGGATCCAAAGATACTACAATAGGAGAAAAAATCTCTGACATTTTGGAGTTGGGGACTTAGTCCTAAGGAAGGTCAACTTGAATACTCGAAATCCTAAGGAAGGAAAGCTAGGTCAGAACTGGGAAGGACCGTACCGCGTCCTCGGGGTAGTTGGAAAAGGGTCCTACAAACTCGGCACCATGGAAGGCGAACAGCTTCCAAGCAATTGGAATGTATCAATGCTTAAACGGTATTACTTCTAAAAGCTCAAAGGCGTTAGGTTTCAAAGTCATGCGTTGCACTCTTTTCCTTCGATCGGGTTTTTTCATCCAACAAAAGGTTTTTAGACCGACATGGTTTTTAACGAGGCAACATCTATATGCTACCTAAGGAAGGCTCAACAAGTATTCAAGGCTTCTCTTCAATCAACCTCGATACTGGGGGGCATCCCCTGGAAGGTCACCTCCTCGAAAAAGCCAAGATGCGCTAAATGAGGTCTCGATAGGAAAATGATGTACCGGGCCAAACGGTCGAACGAACCGTGTTCATATAGAATAACCGAGCCCTTGACATTGAAAATATGTATACTTGTACCAAGCAATCGAAGAATACTTTTCCCTCCATCAAAGCATTTTGCGTTTCAAAGAAGTTCGGTATTTTTTACAAAAATGGCTCCAGGGCCAAAAACGTCCCGAACACTTGGGCACTGACGTCAAAAACTCGAAGCCGTATGACCCCTAGGTCGGAAGATTCGAACTTGTAAGTCCTCAATGAGGCAACATAAAAAACGGCCCAGAAGCTAAAAATGTCCCGAACACTCGGGGACTGGCATCAAAAACTCGAGATCGTATGACTTCCGGGTCGAAAGCTTCAAACTCGTAAGCCCTCAATGAAGCAACGTCAATTCTACAAAAATGGCTCCAGAGCCAGGAAAACTTTTAATGTCTCGCGGACTGTCGCCAATTGCCATCCCATCGACTTATCAAATTCCGAGGCCATAAGACCCCATGCGGGAAACCTCGACCTCGTAAGACCTTTATAAGTCAACACCAAAATCTGTAAGACCTCAAGCAAGGCATGAACCATACTTGTACCAAGTAACCAGAACTGTAAGACCTCAAGCAAGGCATGAACAAAACTTGTACCAAGCAACCAAAACTTTAAGACCTCAAGCAAGGCATGAACCATACTTGTACCAAGTAACCAAAACTGTAAGACCTCAAAGGCATGCAAAAATTATAAGAACTTACAAAAAGGCATTATCTCGACCTTATAGTTAAGGCTATATATTCAAACTTGTAAGACCCCTAAAAAGGCATACCCTCCATATAAACGCCGAAACTACCTCACTTGGGGATTGAAAGGCTCCGGCCAAACAAAATGACTACGGTCACAAGGCTGTACCAGCCAAACTAACACGATTCGGGGACGCCCGACAATCACTATAAAATCACAAGACTTCACTTACTTCAAAAGTACTTCGAAAAGAACCAGTTAAACAGGCTACCCTCGACATAGGCAAAAGAGCTTCGACCATGTCAGCTCTGAACTATAGGCTTCGAAACACTCACCCACCTAGTAAAACCTTCCGAGGTGCTCGTTCATCGTCACATAACGACTCACAATCAAGGTTTTATCAAACCGTCGAAGATTCAAGCAAACACAATTTCAAAAAGTCCGTAACGAGGGAAAAGTAAAGCCTATATTAGAGGTCGTACCGACCCTAATACATAAGAGCCAGTGCCGCCAACCCATATTAGAGGTTGTGCCGACCCAATGCGTAAGAGTCTAAGGGACAACTTTAAAATTCAAAATCTTATGGGTCAATGAGCTCGAGTCGAAACCCAACTCGGAGAATAAACCCGAAACAGTTAATTGAATATGACTAAGAGCAAAAGTATAAGAGCCACTGTCGCTAGCTCATATTAGAGGTCGTGCCGACCCAACGCTTAGGAGCCTAAGGGCCAGCTTTAAAATTCAAAAACTTAAGGGTTAATGAGCTCGAGTCGAAACCCGACTCGGAGGCTGAATCCGAAAAATTTAACTGAATATGCCTAAGAGCAAAAGCGTAAGAGCCTAAGACGCCAGCTTACATTAAAAGGCCGTACCGACCCGATGCGTAAGAGCCTAAGACGCCAGCTTACATTAAAAGGTCGTACCGATCCGATGCGTGAGAGTCTAAAAAATCCGTGAAAACAGCCTCGGAGCTAACACGACAAAACTTACAGGTCGACTTTCGACCATTGGGAAACGCTCCGCGGTAGCAGGAACCCAAGGGTTTAAGTATTGAGACCCACAACTTCGGATCAAACGCCAAACGAATGCAACAAGTCGTTCAAAGGGAAAACATAAAAAGGTAAAGAGTTGACACACATACAAAAAGATTCATAAAAGTACAACTACAAAGCCTACATCTGGAGCCCTGACGAAGGCAGAAAACAAATGAAAACCTTAATCTATAACCAGAGCTACGCCTTCGACAGCCTCCTCCGAAAGTACGCTTTCAGCAGCTTCGGCCATAACCTCCGGGTTTCCAAATGGCCTCCTCCCCTTCATGGACTTTGCCTCCATCTTCATCACCTCCCGAGTCATTGCTCGACTCGTTTTCTGAAGGAAGCAGGGCTGCAACTTCCTCTTCTAGGGTCTTCACCCTCTCAATCTCGGCGATTAAATCAACGCCCCCACATGTATATCCTCGAGCGTGTGTCTCCGAGATTCTAATCGGGCATGCTCCACTGCTCGGGTCAGGCGCAACTCAGGCTTTTCGGACACCCTCCGGGCCCTAGCATTTGCAGTAGTGGCATCCTCCTTATGCGAGGTCACGAGTGCCTCAGCCTCGGCCCTGACCTCGGATAGCGTAGTAACCAACTCAGTATGGAGATATTTATACTTACTGGTCTCAGCCCTCGCATCTTCGAGGCAACGCCCGATCAAAACCATCTCTCCCCAGAGGCATCTCTCTCAGAGATTACCTCGCTCAAATGCCACTTAAGTTCGAGAATTTTCGGAGTCCCTAGCTAGGAGTTCCTTCCCCATTAGGACATCTTTCTCCTTAAACTGCAAAAATCGACCCAAAGATATCAAAACACTAAAGTCAATTAGACGTGCAGACAAAACAGAAACAGAGCTATGTGACCTGTTCAGAAAAACGAGCCTTCTCCCGGGATGCCGCCTCCAAGCAATCCCGAAGGTCACGAAGTTCTTCCTCCCTCTTGGTAGAAAGAGCTCTGAGCTCATCGGCTTCCGAGGTAAGTTTCTTTTGTTTGCCCTCATGACGATTCAGCTCGGTTTCAAAATTGGCAAACGTTTGATTATAAAGCACCTTGGTCTGGAACCACGAAAGGAATAAGGTTAGCAGGGTAAAGGTCAGGGCACCAAGCAGAATTTACTAATAGATTACCTGCTCGCATTATCCTGTCGATCTCATTAAAAATAAGCGAAATGTCAGGCTCAGGCTTTTCCTCAGGCGCAGCAGAAGGCTTTTCAAACATATCTGTATCACCAATTGACGTCCCCACGTCGAGAGACTCTGTTTTGGGGGCGTCTTGCATCTCCCTCGGAGGGAAAGCCGATTTCAAAGGGGAATCACTCACTTCAACGACCTCGACTGAATCAATTTGGGTCATCCCTTGTTTATGAAGAACTTTGGGATTGGGCTCCCCCGGATTGCCTACCAAGCGCACCTCGGCTCGAGGAAAATTTTGGCCGTCAACCGGCTCGGCAATAGCGCCCGATACACCCTTGTAGGCCTCTTCAGCCCGAGATGGGGCGATAACGGAACCGAGACGCGATTCGGAAGCCGCCAACTCAACAGTATGTGAAACAGTCAGATCCTCTCCCCCTTCGGGTGCTATCAAGGGATCATCTATCTTTTCGCCTCCAGCTCGAGGGCTCCACGACGCTTCTGTAATTAAGGCCGTTGAACCATCCTTAGGATCTTCCACTCTGTTTTTCTTCAGTTTCGGAGGATAAGTCGGCGACCTCCCTCGCTTTCTCCTCTCTTCGTCAGGTGTTGGAGCACCCGTCTCACCGGGAAAAATTTCTCTCATCGAGGAGACCCCCCCAGACCTGCCCAAATACAAAAATAAGCACGAGGAATAAGAACGCAATTAACAGTAACATTTGTAAAATCGAAACTATAGCGGAGAATGAAGCCCCACCGTGATCCTTGGCTTTCCATCGAGCCCTGGATAAATTGTGCCACACACGCTCAACATATGGGCAAATCGAGTCCAGATTGGCTACCCAACCTGAAAGATTCCTAACCACATCAGGGTACACCGCGGCGACTATATCAGCGGAGGAAGTCAGTTCATAAGGAAACCCATCCGAAAGAAAGAAACGGGCAGTTAATTAAGTACGCCTACTTACGTTACATGTTCCATCTCTCGGGGAACGACATCCTCTCTGTGGGGATCAAGTCCTAAGTCCTAACCCGTACGAAATGGCTCATCTACCCCCTTTCCTAACCTCGTCGGTAAAAGCGAAGAGGGCCCTCGAGGCCCGGCAGCGGAGCTTAATCAAGCCCCCACGAAAAAGTCAGAGACTATACATTCTGATCAAATGGTCAAGGGTGAAGGGCATCCCCTTAATTATATTCGCGTAATACCTGGTCATGTAAATGATACGCCATAATGACGGATGAATTTGGCCGAGGGTCACTTGAAATCGTTCGTAGAAGTCAAGGATAAGGGGGTCTATCGAAGGCATGGATGGCACCGCAGGGTCAAGGGTAAATGGCTAAGTATACACACTGAGGAAATCGGCCTTATACATCGTTACATCCTCCCCACGAGAAGGAACCTCCAGTAACACCGCATCTCCCCAGCGGCAGTCGATTTTCACCCTCCCGATGTCCGTTATTAAATTGGTGTATCGAGATGCGGGTTCACATCGCCCCGGCTTCGACGAAGGTCTTGCGACCTTAAAATCAGAGGTCGTCTCAAAGGCCTCTGGAACACACTCTCTAGAACTAGAAGACGCTGTTGCTTTACCCTCAGAGGAGTGCATGGAAGAGAAAGGCACATCTTCCTGAGGGATAGAGGTTGAAGTGTTCGCCATTTTCACCAAAGGGTTACAAAAAAGAAATGAAAAGTCGCGCTTCAGGAAAGAACACGAGAGAAAGGTAAGAAGAAAGAAAAACTCTGTTGGGAGCCTGAGGATGCAGTAGAAAGGAAGGGGCGAAGAAATGAATATTTATAGAAGCCTAACATGTGCGATTGGAGCAGACCAAAGGACAACCAACCACTATAATAAATTGGAAGACTTTGAGGATTGTGTGGATGCGACCCTTAGAAGCCCTATCTATTATGTCAGTCACTTGGTAGACTGCAACTGTTTGCTTTGATGAAAGCGCCGAAAGGGAAAGATCTTGAGGTCGTTTCTCTTTGTTTACTCTGAGAAACGCGGGGACTATCTGTATGCGGCTGAAACCAGAAAGACCAATTTCACGATCCATGAGGCATTACGTAATTTTACTTCGAAGGGCCCGGAGAATAGCCTAGGGTTCAAAGTCTTCGAGGGTTCTTCGTGCCCGGTATCGGGGAAGAACGAACCAGTGGTTGCCACAAGAAAGCGGGAAGTTCCCTAGGAGCAGTATTTTTCTGACAATGCCTGCACAAATAGTGACAGCCTGTGCCAGGCTGATTGAGTAGTTGTACTGGCTATTATATGTAATAGTTACGCATGTGCCATATTGGGATTTTCCCCTCATATATAAAGGGGATCCTTGTCATTTTGTAAGGGGGGAGATATACAACACACAATATTCAATATAAGAACATTCTCTCTGTTCTCTAACTTAAACTTACTATCTTGATTCTAACATTTACATTTATTTCTTGTATTCATTGTGTTCTATTTATTGTTCTTCATTTATTGCTCATTATTGGTCATAAAAGGCTTCCATCAAAGCTGTTATAACTGTTAATCCTCCATCGACTGCCCTCGTCAGGGCATTCGACTCGACCTCGAGGCCTCGAATACGCAAGCTTGAGGCCCCTGATTTCCCGCCATTCGGTTTGGTTATTACGCCGTTTTCAAGCTATTATCTTATTTTCTAGTCGTTCACTTAGCATACATTGCCTAACAACTAGCATAAAGATAGATCACATATTTTTAGAACCACAAAATTAAATCTAATTGTTATTACCATTTTCAAGGTAAACAATTAGGGAAAGAGATCAAACGGTGTAAAGTGTTATAATGGTTTAGTTGGAAAACTATTTTCTACACTCGTTATGGAGAATAAAATCTTCCTGATTTTCTACTCCTGCTTCGAGATCAAAATCTGTGTGATTTTTACTTGTTCGTTGAGATTATATTCTTTGTGACTTTCTACTCATTTGTCGGAAATTAAAGTCTAAGTGACTTTATACTCGTTCTGTAGATTAAAATCTTAGTAATTTTCTACCCCAATTTATTATTCGGTTTGAAGATTAAAAACTTTACCGTTTATTAAATTTGATTGTGTCACATATTACTCGATTTGAAGTTTAAAAAACTTCACCGCTTATTAGATCTGGTATCAGATATTACTCGGTTAGAAGATTAAAAACTTCACTGTTTATTAATTCTGATTGTGTCGGATTGGTTTGACGATTAAAAACTTCACCATTAATTCTGGCTTTGTCGTGAGTAAACAACAGTTCTTGTAGTTGGCTCTACAACGTAATACGGGCATCGAATATGAATCTCCTTTTGAAGAAATTATTCACCAAACGACCGCCCCTTAATCACCGCAATCTAATGAAATTGCGGAAAGAAAGAATAGAACGTCAAAGGAGACGATGAATGCCTAGTCGATAAGTTCTGGTTTACCCAAAACTTGTGGGGGAAGCTATGCTTACAGCTAACCGAATACTCATTCACATTCCCCATAGCAAGACACAATCCATTCCATATGAAAAATGGAAAGGAAGAAAACCCACTTGAAATATTTCCAAGTGTGGGGGGTATTTGGGTAAAGTGCAAGTTCTTAAAAAGGATAAAAATCGGATTGAAAACTGTTGATTCCGTTTTCATAACATATGCAACAAATAGTAAGGCATATCGTTTTCTGATTCATAAATCAGTAAGTCCCGACATTCATATTAATACGGTAATAGAATCAGGTAATGCTGAATTCGTTGAGAATATTTATTCGTATAAAAAGGAATGTGAGTCGTCTAGTGAAGTATCTAAGCGAACTCAGGAAGAAGCAAAGGAAAGTACTTTGAATTAGAAAATTCCAAGACGTAGTAAACGCCAAAGGATAACTACTTCCTTTGGACTGGAATTTCTGACATTCTTGTTGGAAAATGAGCCTCAAACGTTTAAAGAAACATTGTCTTCCTCGGAAGCACAATATTGGAAAGAGGCAGTCAATAGTGAGATAGAATCCATATTAAGTAATCATACTTGAGAATTGGTTGATCTTCCTCCAGGAAATAAACCTTTGCGTTCTAAGTGGATTTCATAAGGGAATTGAAAGTCGGTGGTACTATTGATAAATATAAGGTAGGATTAGTTGTAAAATAATTTAGACAACGAGAAGGTATTGATTATTTTGATACATACTCACCGGTAACGAGGATCACATCTACTAAGGTGTTAATAGCATTAGCCCCCGTATATGGCATTGAAATCCCTCAGATGGACGTAAAGACAAACCTTCTTAAATAGAGATTTGGAGAAATAAATTTATATGGAACAACCTGAAGGGTTCGTGGTTCCCGAAAAAGAAAAGAAGGTGTGCAGACGTGTTAAGTCTTTTTGGACTAAAACAAGCACCCAAATAATGACATATGAAATTTGATCACATAATGGTATCAAATGGTTTTAAAGATTAATAGAAGAAAAGGCACATGAAATGTTTGGAATGTGGGGGCTTTTCGCTTATGCTTAACAAAAGCTAATGTTAAGACGTGATGTATATATTATCTAGAAAAATTAGATGATATAATTCTTTGCACCCCACGAATCCTTAGGGATATTGATATGGTAGTCGGTGAATTCATTACCTGTTCAGTCTTAGTGTTGACTAGTGATGAAACTATAAATTCGAAAGTTGTTTACTTGCCTTTCCAGAAATAATTTGCTCTTTCTTGAACATTTATAATGTTTAGCTCTTTTGTGAAAGGGTGTCACCTGAAAGGCTGTGACTTTTCATGAAAAGTGTGTTTGTATGTCTTGTATAAACATGATAGTTCATAAACGAACATATACGTTGGTCTATAATGAGGTGAACCTACCGATGAACATGACCAAAATCCATTGGAAGTTGGATTTGTTTCATAAATGAAGGTGCTATAATTTGCGTATCATATAGACGTATGAATAAATAGCATACAAATGCTTGAAAATGGCGGGATGATTGAAAGATGTTATATATTAAAAGGTCGTGGCCACAACTGATGCCAATCATTCCAGCCGTTGTGATAATATACTATTACTACATTAAGTGTAGTCAATAATCTGAAATGCGATCGAAAGTCGAGACGTATTAGTCTACGACATAAGAAAGTTTTAACTGAATTTTCAGGACAATGAAACGAGTTTTGAAGTATTGTAAATATACTACAAATTATGCTTTGCACTACAATAAGTATCTTGCGATAATAGAGGGGTATAGTGATGCAAATTAGTTCACTGGTTCAACCGATTCAAAATGGTCGGTTGAGGAGCGATGTCTTGGAAATCGTCCAAACAAACGTGCATTGACCGCTCTACAGTGGAGGTTGAATTTATAGCCTTAGACAAGGCCGGTGAAGAAGTTGAATGGCTCCAGAATTTCTTGGAAGATATTCCATTTTGGCCCAAACCTTTGGCACCTATATGTATACATTGTGATAGTCAAGCGGCAATAGATAGGGCAGGGAGCGTTACGTATATGGAAAATCTCGTCACATTCGACGTAGATACAATACTGTTGGACAACTGCTCTCTAGTTGTGTTATCATGATTGACTACGTAAAGTCAAGAGATAACGTGTCGGATCCACTTACAAAAGGCCTATCTAGAGAGGCAGTTGAAAGATCATCGAATGGAATGGGGCTAAGGCCTAGAAAAAGTCATCATGACGATAACTCTACCTAGCAGACTGGAGATCCCAAGAGCTAGGTTCAAAGAGATCAAACAAAGTTATGAATGATGGTTCAACATTGTCAAATAACTCAACCCATTCTCGTGATGAAGACAATGTTCAGAGATCAAGGTAAAGCATTTAAGGTTTTTTGATGAGTCAATAAAGCTTAAAGCTTTTTAATGATTTGCTAAGTCTGGAGGGATATGACCAGATAGTGTGTCTATATGATTACACGTTTAGAAATGCCACATGTGAGTGTGAAGTGTAAGCCGCTTTAAAGGGAATGAAAGTAAAGGCCCATTCTCTGAGCACTCATGAAACCAGGCGGGGTTCATGGTTGAAACGAACACAACCCTGAGAACCAAAGACTGTAAGGATTGATTGTGTGACTTATGGTTATCTAGGAATACACCAAAGCTCGACGGTTCAAAGATATCAAATCTACCGATTGACCGGGTATATCCGACATAAGTTCACCACGGAGAGTTCAAAGGGAAACCTACTTATCCAGATGCAATTAATCCTTACTTGCGAATCACACAGTATTTTCATGCATGTTTTTCCACGTATGTCCATTCCCCCATTCATGTGGGGGATTGTTGCTTTTTTATTAAAGGGGTGTGAATGGAAAATGGAAGAGGCACCTTCTGGATTACACCTCTCCATATCACCTTTCCTTTGTCTATAAATTTAGCGGCTTGGCCTCATTTTTCAAATATGAAAATCTGAAACCTTCTCCCCTCTTTTCTACATTGCTGCATTATTTTCTAAATAAACAAAAGTGTCAAGTGTGATTTGCTTCGTTTGTTGAGTTCGCTGAAGTTCTGTGATTTGAAGTGCCGCTATCACATAATACTTATTCCTTGGGCAACAATGAGGGGATAAAATTCCTTAAGGATACACTGTGAATTCATTGGGCTCGGAATTATTTTACGATTTGTTTATTGAACTAACGTTTGTTTGCTTATCTGATTTTCTAATTTTGAACTTTGAACACAGTAATACCAATACATACTACCAAGTACCAGCCAAACAATTGATTCACATGATAGAGGCACTTTCAATAACAATGCTGAAAACATTGGTCGCTTCTTCATTCACTGCCACAAAGCGTCCTCCTGAAATAGCTTACCTTACAACAATCCTCTCTTATGAATGGATAAAAATGAATGTAAAAGGGACCTAATTAAGTACAAATGATTTTGTTAATTGGGGCACACTCTTTTCTTTCAGCCTTAATAGGAACAACAAAATATTTTGCAAAAGTGGAAATGAGTCAACTGCACAATCAATTATTGTTAGATCTAATGAATTCAAAGCCATGACAAATCCTTAAGAGGAGTAACAAGTCACATATGAAGTTTATCCGATGAGCCCTACTAGTTAAATACTGATGGTGCCACTAAAAGAAATCTAAAGAAGCTGAAAAAGTAATTTCTCTTTAAAACTAGAAGAAAAAATTTTTCAGGACAAAAGTACTATTACCAAAATGTTATGTTCACCAAACTTACTGAGAAAAACAAATCTCATGCAATTTAGGCAACACATCTATGACCAGAGTCTCATCTCTAGACATACTCGCTCTCTCTATTTTATGATTTTATTTTACATTTTAATTAAATGAAATTTAAAATTTTACTTAAAACATTTTCATAATAAATATTTTGAAAGGGAGCCTTGGCGTAACTGGTAATTAAAGTTGTTGCTATGTGACCAGGAGGTCACGATTTCAGCCGTGGAAACAGCCTCTTGCAGAAATACAGGGTAAGGCTGCGTACGATAGATCCTTGTGGTCCGGCCCTTCTCCGGACGCCGCACATAGCGGGAGCTTAGTGCATCGGGCTGCCCTTTTGTTTTCATAATTAAATATTTCAAATAATTTCTATGTTAGATAATATTAATTATAAATTAAATTTTTTTATGCCTTTTTCATAATTTGATACTCAAAAATACTTTTCCAAAGATTAGTCAAATGCATACTGTTTCTACAACAGTACAAAAGTATTCCTCAAATGATTTTTGTTAGACAGAAAAAGTGCTGATACTTTTTATGGAACTCCATTAGATAATTAGTACTATTCAAAATAAGTTAATTTTGGAAGTTACACCAGATTAGTCAAATAAGTTAAATTTTTTATTGTTTCTAAAAAGGGGGGGCCCTAAATCGGCATATTTTTTTAAACATGTTCACTAATTATTATTTTCTTTGGTTATCACGAGATATGTGAACCTCATATTTCTATAATGAAACTGAAAATTTTCTGCCAATTTAATAATAAATCTTAATTAAATAATTAGAAGTAACTTAACAAGCCCGTTTCTTCTGCCAAATGGAGAGAAAATCTAGTTTAAATTTACTTGCAAATATTCCCCCTCCTTACCCAACTTTCTTCCTTTTTTGTCAAACTAAACGAGGATTATAGTATAGCGCGTATTGAGTAATCCATTTACTTGCTTTCCCTAAATTTCCATATACAAAAGGTTTATAAGATTCTTAAGCAACACCTATTTAGGAAAATTTTAAACATAACGGCTATCTCAATAAAACATATTCCAAACCGAATTAGGGGTAAAACTGATTACGTGCAAAAGAATCATCTAAAGTGATTAATTTTCCTATATAGGACAGGCCATCTCTATTTAATAGTTCATTGTCACTGGATCCTTGTTGTTATTTAAGAACTGAAAGAAAACCCAACTTTGTTTGCTTGTTCATTAGTTATAGATCAAAGAAACCATGAGTCACTCGCATACTCATCGCTCTTCCCAACTAGGCCAAAATCAGGCACATCATTCTTCTCCAAATTATAACGGCAATAATCAGCGTTCGCAACAAGTCTATCAGCGAAATGTTCGAATTATTAGGGGCGCCCCCTATGATCAACCAATAGCGTCTATTAGTGTTCATACGAATAGAATTAACATAACTAACTTGAGCAATCGTGATTCAGTAGATATGGTCTTAAGGCCAGATGTAGTAGACAATTCGCGTGGCCGATTTTTGCAAAATAGTTATCATTCTGGCTTTGAATTTGACTCTCCACTTGATCATGAGGAGAAAGAGGAGGATGTTATATTGAGGTATTTGGAAACAAGAACCTATCATGCTCTTGCGCCTAAAGATGGAGTTAATAATCTGACGGAAACTGAAGTTGTCGCTGATAAAGAACAGGAGATTTGTGCCATATGTCATGTTGAGTATGAAATTGAAGTGACCATAGGGACACTTCATTGTGGACATGAGTATCATAGAGACTGCATCAAACAATGGTTGTTGAGGAAGCCCGATTGTCCAGTGTGCAGAACTTCATTTTTTCCCGTCACAACAACATAGATTATAGAGAGGCATTTACTTGACAACCATGTCATTCAATGGGATTATTTTATTCTGAAATTCCTTTGTCAATCTGAAGGTCTATTTTTGTTTTACAAGATCAATTGCAAGACCAAGGAGAGGTAGAGGTAGGCCGAAGAAGTATTGGGGAGAGATGATTAGGCAGGACACAATATATCTTCAGCTTGTCAAGGACATTGACCCTTGTTAGCAGAGAGTGGAGGTCGAGGATTAGAGTAATAGGCTAGTGAATAGTCGAGCGTAATTCTTTTTCGTACCTGTATTGTTTTTCTATACTTGTAGAACTAGTGTATTCTTGTATTTCCTATTCTTAGATTTCTAATACTACCTGCCATTTTTTTTGCTTCAGTTATCTTGTTTTTCTGGTTTACTGCTTCTCTTTATATGAATTCTTCTCTTGACATGCTTTTCTTGAGCCGATGGAGAAGGAAAATAGAAAAAAAAAAGACAAAAAGAGAAATGTGAAAGAAAAACAAAGAAAAGAAGGAGAAGGACCTATGGTGAAGCCTAGGTATGGAAAAGAGGGGGTAACCTGGTCTTAAAATCTTTAAAAGGGGTATTGTTTGGCTCAAAAGTTAACAATATACTTTGTAAGCTAGAAAACAATCAAAAGTAAGAAAAGGGTAAATCGTAATCAAATATAATAAACCTAGAGATGCAAAGATGATATTATCGTTGTAGATCTAGTATTGCAAAGTGATAATATGAACTCAGTAAGATATGTTCGTTTGAGGTAGAGATAGAGAGATAAAGCCAGAAAATGAGAGAGTTGTATTAGATCAGAATCCCCCCTTTACAATGTGAAGGTCTCCTTTATATAATAAGAGACCTTCCTCGAAAGAATCAAAAAGTTACAAAGACAGGTAACGTCTCTCTAGTGAAGACACTGAGTCCTAAACGATGTCGCTTTTGTCCCCACGTCCGAGTCGTACCCGCTACGTTAGTCGGCGTACACTCACTGGGCGTACCCACTGGCGTAGAGATGCTGAGGGTCAAATTTGACCCTATACAGTTAGTCCCTTCGCTCGTTGGAGACGCATTCGGTGGGTGTCTTCGATGGGCGGAAATGCGAACCTCGGCTTAGGAGAATTTGACCTCGACCAGGGGCGGCAATATGAATGAGGTGAAATATATGACGTTGTTGAGCCACTGACGCACGACTTCCTTTTTGGAATGACGTCATCGCCTGTATGCATCATTATTATATTTGCCCCCGAGGCGGTTCAGAGGATGATGTGATATTTTGGTTTCCCGCACACGTTTTGAATCATGACTCTTCGATTTCTGCGCAACTTATCCCTATAAGTAGGAGAGAGGTTCGATTCGATTCAACTTTCAAGCCTTCGGAAAGAATTTTCTGATTTACTCCTTTGTCTTTCTTTCCTGTAACCGTTATTTCGTGAGGGACTCTCCCACTTCTGTTGAAACCGCACTTCCTCTCGTCAGTGTTTCGTTTCTTACGTAGTGTAATCATGACAAAATGTGGACAGAGTAGTAAAAAGGCCAAAGATAATGCCCCGTCTAGGGTTCCGCCATCTTCCGGTGGCGAAGGGGGAAAAGGCGGAGAAGGCCCTTGTTCCTCTCAGTGTAGACAACGTCCTTCCGAAGGAGATGCATATTCGCAGGGATTTTCCAACTAAAAGCCCAGACCTTCCCTGGGAGCACAGCGTTTTATTACAATCCCATTTAGATGATCTTCGAGAGACGCACCATATTCCGGACCACGTGGAAATGGTTCCGGCCGGGACGGATTATGCCAATGTGCACCGGCCTGGATATTGCACATTCTATGAGTACCCGTTCTTGATCGGTTACAATCTTCCAATCTACCCTCTGATGGAGGAGCTTTGCCGTTTTTACAATGTGTGTCCGGCTCAGCTCACTCCTTACACCTTGAAGGTGTGCCGTATTATGACCACTTATGCGGCCAGGGCTGAGTGCAGCGTCTCGGTCCACCACCTCTTACAGTTATTCAGCCCTGGTTACCTGAGGGGTACCATGCTGCAGTTAAAAAGTCGTGGCACAAGGGGCTTGGTTGTTAAAGCCGATGATAAGCCCAACCGCCGCTTTTGGCGTAAATATTTCTACATCAGGACGGAGCACCTGGTGTCGAATCCCGAAGGGTTCCCGGAAAGATGGAATCCAGAACGTAAGTATTTCTACTCGTAAAATTCAGGACTGCTTGCGCTTTTGACCATACGGCCATTGTGATTTCTTTGCTTTTCTCCCTTTTTATTCGCGAGGGCTTCTCCACCCCAGTTCACTGATGACATTAAATCATGGGTGGAAAGAATAATACCTTATACGGAGGAATGCCGTACCTGGGCTGCATTTCTTCAACGGTACGGCCCGTCAGGTAATTCTTTGGCTACGGTTTGGGAGTTCCCTACGTTCTTGTTACCTGACTTATTCGTGTTGGCAGGTCGGAGCGCCCCTAAGAAGAAGAAAAAGAACGTCGTCACCTCACCTGGGGCGGGGACTGATTTTGAAGACGGATACATACCCTGTGGTTCGCACAGTGATGGCGCTGCGGAGGCTCCTCAACCGCTGCCCGTGGCGGCGTCCACGAGGGGAGCGACTCCTTCAATGCCATCCCCACGGGCTGTGGAGGAGACTTCTAAGAGCGAGGAGCCGCCGGAAAGGAAAAGACGTCGGTTGATAACCGGCAAGGGGATAGCCACAGAGGACGAGGGGCGAGCGAGCCCCATCGGGAGTCAAGGCCAATTTTTATGGCAGATGCCATCCGTTCCGGGAGGTCGGCTCCCCAAGGGGGGCACTACGCACCGGCTGGAGAAGGGCAACTGACCTATCGAAACAGAGCAAGGTGGCCACTGCGGGGCCGTGTCGGATGGGTGGGGCTGTTGCGGGTCGGTGGGTGTATGGGGGTTGATGGGTGGGGAGTTGTGTTGCGCCGGTTGTTGTGGTCGTGACTTTGGATGTGCTGACTGGAGTGAAGGTTTGAGGTTAGGGAGAGTTAGAGTAATGTGATGCTAAAGTGGGGTGTGTTTTGCTCGAGTGCGTTCTGGATCGGCGTGCGGTGTGTGGTTGGGGGGTATGTAGTGCTGCAAAAGTTTGGCGAGAACCGTTTGACAGGAGGGGTCTTGACATGGTACTGGTGTTGCGGTCTCGGATATGTGTCTACCTTGGCTAAGGGGAGTATGAGTCAACGTTGTAGTTCTAGTGAGTTGTTGTGTGGGTAATAGTGTTGGGGATAAGGTGTTCGTCACAGGCGCCCAGTTCGCAGGCTGGTCTTGGAAGAATGCAGCGGGGTAGGCGCAGGGGTCAGGGCGGATCAGGCTCTGTCTCCGTTCGAGGCAAACATCAGGATGGAGGGCGATCGAGGGGACTTCGCTGGCAAGGCAGTTTAGACAGGGTAAGGTATTAGTCTATTCCAAATCGGTATCGGCGATAAAGGTAATGGGGCAAAGTTGCCTTCTAGTCCAGGAAGGCGGCGCTAACGCGAGGGGATGGGTTTCGTATGTAGGTGGCGATAAGCTCAAGGTAGGCATCTTGGGTCTTGGGAGTGTTCCCGGCGGCTCATTGAGAATCGGTATAGATCGGCCCGCTGCCGGGTGACAGCGTGTGGAAAGAATCTCGACTAAAGCCTAGTTGGGTCGCCGAGGGTGAGCGACTGGGGACGAGTCTTGTGAATGGGCCTGATGCGCAAAGCGCTAAGCAGCTGATTATGTGCACCAGAAATCGGTAGGGAGGAGATGGCGTGAGATGAGGACACGATGAGGAATCGATACTCCCGGCCGGCGTGCCAAGGACAGGAGATCGAGCATGCGAGCTATACACCCAGATAAGTCTCGGCCATCCCGGCCACCTATTAAGTGGCATAGGCGACGCGGCTATCAGGAGTGGGCAGGTTCGCGACAGGGTCAGCCGTCCGTACTGTCCGAAACGAAAGAGGGTACGTCCGCACGGAGTTTATATTAGGAGGCGGCGCCCATTGGCAGAACTTAGTTGTGTATCGTCCTTTCAGAGAATATGGTATTGTAGGCGCAGCAGGATACGAAGAGCTGTGGCACCAAGGTGCAGGTGGCCGGTCAGAAAGATGAATATTGCGCGAGTCGCGTGATGGCTGGTGTGGCGCTACTAGTGTGGAGGAAATTTCATAAGCTGGACGCCCTGATGTGAAGTCTCATCAGGAACTGGGAGACGACAGAAGATAGAGCGAGGAGATCGGATGCATAGCGGGCTAGCGGCAATTAAGGGAGTGGTGTGGTCAGGCATGCTGATAGCAGGGATACCTTGAGGGAATTAATCAGTGACAAAGGGAAGATTCATACTTTGGCACTGCGGTACGGGTCAGGAACAACCCACGAGGGCCCCGCCTCGAAGCACCTTCCCAAGAACTGCAGATAAACATTTGATCGCGGCGGTCTATAGGGGGGCGGAGACGAAGGTCAGGTGTGTTAGCGATTCAATACGGTGCACGTGAGTCGCAAGTTGGTCGGTTGATCACGTTATGCTGGGTGTTGGGGGGTGTGTGTTGGACAGTGTCACAGACGCGTAAAGGGGCGGTGCGCACGGTATGAAGTGTAGGCGCCAATGGTTGAGAATCGGGTATTGACGATCGTGTCGGGAGATTAGAGAGGTACCTTGTCGAGTAGAAGTTCTGACAGTGGAGACCTGGTGTGTGTGATGGTGTTGTCTTTCCATCATTATGATGCTTTTAGTTCTCACTTACGTAACGCTGATTGCTAGGTGCTGCTTATCAGGGAGTGGTGTAATAGGAAAGAGTCATTCGGTGATGATGAGGATTGGTTACGGTGGGAAGTGGCTGTGCCGGTTGGGTTATTAGTCTACGCTTACTGAAGGTTCCTCGTACAAATGGGGATCGAGGATTAAGGTAATATCCGCGTAGCTGCGATAACACTTAACTCGGAGGTTTAACAATGCATGGAACGCACGGCCGAGAAATAGCACTGCCCGTCTTAGCGAAGGCAAGTCACAGCTGGAAACAACTTTCCACTGATGAACAAGAACGGCGTACAATGTCACTCAACAGAACGCCGGAGTACACGCCATGTCGATTGCGGTGGTCCCTTCAATGCCTCTACCAGTGCTCAAAATCCCTACCCTCATCGGGAGTATAATCAGTATTCGAGGCGACACGCACGCAAAGTAATGCTAACAAATAGCCAAGAGCTGCGCCCAACGACCCAACCATCAAAGGGGGCGATCGCCGGAGGCATAGCAATTATCATCTGTGGGACTAAGAGAGAAAACCCGACAACGGACGGTTGCCCATCTAAAGACCTCGAACGTCCGTGGAAGGCCATGATAAGCAACGGGTCCCCGAGTATCTTGACCCAGTTCCAATTGGAACAAACCAATCTTCGAACAAGCCTTAATCGGGCACGGTCTCTCCAAACCCAGAAGTATATTGCGAATCTTAACTAACCATGTGCGGATCTTGTTCGCCTTTCCCATCAATCATGCCGCCGGAACCCACGACATCGCCACTCTACAAGCTGAATTCGATCCACAACTACATCCGCCCGTGCGAACGAGTGATTAGAGAAAATCAACGCCGCGATCAATGAACGGTCAGTAAGGAAGTAACTAGTTTACGTATGGCCAACGCTCCATCAGAGAATCAAAGTACCCCCAGTGGTCGCCAATTTGTCATGGTCAAATAAGAAAAAGCGGAAGTGGATGAATGTCTTGCGATTTCAATTCCTGATCTGAACAAACATGCCTCCAAAGGAATTCATTCCCACTACCCACATGGACCACTGATCGACCACACTACTGCAGGCATGAACTATTGGACTCTAGACGCCTACTCGGCTACATATCAAATTATGCATGCCGAAGGAGGACCAAGAGAAGACGAAACCCTTCACATCACTCCCACCAAGGGACTTACTTGGTACTTCAGTATGCCCTTCGGCTCAAAAAGTGCAGGGGCACTTCAACCAGAGGCTGTCCAAAATGTCAAATAGCACTCGGTGAAGACTATGATATCTAATATTGACGACATGCCTGGTAAGTGACGAGCAAGAAAGAGGACAACATTCGACATCAACTCGAGAAGAATACCTGTCGATGATATTTGAGGAAGGTACGTGGAAAAACTGAACCGAGAAATGCGCCTTCGGCGTGGCATCAGGAAATTTAGGGTTTCTCGTATCCAGACAAACGGGTATTCGAAGCTCAATCCAGACCGAGAATCAGAGGGATAGAACTCAATACCCGATGTACGAACACCCAAAAAGCAGACCTAGCAAAAGCTTGAACCCAGGGGCGAATAGCGCCGTTTGTGCTAGGCTTATCTCATCGGTCCTCCGAAGCCGAATCCCATATACAACCAAGTTTTTCATATGGCTGATAATAATGGACCATAAATACGGGTTATCGAGTGGAATGGGGAATCGCGTTCTGAGGCCTTAAGAAGAATTGAAAGCGTTTTTTTTACATTATGCCTCCGCCGCCACTTCCGCTGGCCAAAGCAATCCCAGGCGAGCCCTCTGGTATATCGTTTTGCCGTAATTCCGAGTTCGCCGTCCAGCGCAGTCCTAGTTCGTGAAAACGAAGGTCAAACAAATCTTCTCTAATTTACTATTATTAGCAAAAGCCTCTACTTGGACCCGAAATTCATACGGTATCCAGTACCTTGAAACTAATTAGCGTTTGGCATTGGGTCTGTAGCTTCTACGGAAGCTCCGACTCTTAATTTATAATGCCGACCCCATAAGAGAGAACTGACCTTCCCTGAGAAGTATCCTACACACTAGTTATTCAGGCAGACCTCGCCGATGGGCCCACTCAGAGCTTCATGAGCACGATATCTCATATCAATCCAGAACGCCATCAATCGAAGTACTTGCCGACTGTCATTAGCAGTACATCAGTGCAGAGATACACCAGAAGGCGGAATTAGAGGCCCCGTGCCCCCTCCACGCGACTCTAGTGGACTCTTTACACTGATGGTCGCCGTAACCGCGGGATCGGGAATGGAACTCGTCTCGAGGTCCCCCACGGGCCGAATAGATTCGC
>NW_017671653.1:5100-38046 GCF_001879085.1 Nicotiana attenuata | reverse complement strand
TTGTTGTTGAGAGAGATCAACGGTCGACCCAGTTCGACTAAGGTGAGTAAACGACTCGACGACAGTCGAAAGTCGCCTACAGGTGCTTAAGGCCATCAACTATAATTATGGCTAAGGCCATCGCCGCCAACGGTCGACCTCAGATCTCGGACCTACGGTTTGAGTAAACGACTCGACGAACAGTCGAAGTCACGTACATGGGCTAAGGCCATAATGATATTATGGCGAAAGCCATCGACGCCGATAAGCGACCCAGCTCGACGTACGACGGCAAAGTAAAACTCGATGACAGTCAAAGTTACGGCACATGGCTAAGGCGCATCCAACGGTTATAATGGCTAAGGCCATTCGCGCCGATAAGTCGAACCCAGCTCGATGATGACAGCGAGTAAACTCGCGATAGTCGAAGTTGGCGCACCGGCTGAGGGCATCAACAATATTAAGGCCGAAAATAAAAGTACAAAAAAGAAAAGAAAACAGCAAAAGTATTAACTTCCATTATCATCCAAAAAAAACATGTACAAAAAAGGACCCATTTACGTCTCCAAATACAGCAAAACAAAATGAATACAAGTCCTAAGGGGCTTCGCCATTCTGTTCACCGCCCCCTGGCGGACCGCCATCTCGTCCACCGCCGTCCTCGGCCCTGATAGGCCACAGAGATCCAAGGCCGATCTAGAGTATGGCATTTCAGGAAGATGTATAGCCCAGCCCGGTCTGGGGAATCCAGAACTATACCGCACGAATTTCACGGGCACGCTACTGGCGTACTCGCCGTTCTTGAACCTCCGCTCTGAGTCAGGCTCGACCCGCAGCTAAGCAACATAACCTCCGAATGCAGCGGACCAAGATCTGGGCCTCGGCGTACACCCAAATGTCATGCAGCACTCACGTAAATTGCGCGCATCCTCATCAGGAACTTTAGGGGCACGGCTAGTCCAAGCTTGAGAGGACTTAATCTCAGCCGTCCTTGCATCGAGTTCGGTTGGTCAATGCGGGCAACCTTTGACTCCGCAAAATCAGTAGCTGTCAGCCGACTTACCCCGGCAACCACTCCACCTTTCTTCCTTAGACGTGGGAGGAAGAGTCCTCCAAGCTTCAATGTTCGACCAGGGCGGTCATGGTCAGCTAGCTCGTGAACGATCTTAGCTCCAACATCGGCCAACCCTCCGTTTCATGCTATGGGCCCTGGCCGAGTGCTCCAAACGCCTCAACGGAAAACCCGAATTTGCCCGGGGTCCTGCTTGGGCTAGGTCCGCCAGCAGCCTGATGCTTGACGCCGGCAGGCCGCGATATTGCTTTTACCACCATTGTTAAAGGTGGCTTGCCTTACCTTTCGCTCGCCGCCCCCTCTTACCTCCAAGATGAAGGGTAAAAAAAGGAAAAGAAGGAAAGGCAGTCCAGTTTATCATCAAAATTTACTTTACGCGTCATACAGAAAATCGAAAATACTGCAAGGCCGCGCCCGGCACCCTCACGGGATAGTCCCCGTCGACTAACACCGGCTCTTTAACATTTCAACGCTCAGAGCGGCCGCAGCAATAGAAGGGTCATATCCGTTGCGGCCTGCTCGCTCGTGTTGCAATAGGTTATACCCTCCTGTGGGATTCAGAATCGGCGTTGGATCTACCTGCCGCATCCCCACACGGGGCCGGACCCTGGTTAACACATTGCATACCGCCTGGGCGGCTTAGGGCCCACCCTCTCGTTATCAGGCCCAGCTTCTCCAACGGGCAGGCGACGAAGAAGCCGCTTCCGGATGTGTGTGGTTGGGCACCGGCGTCGAGAACCGCGATCAGATGATCCTCGGGATCTGTGGTTCCGTCATATACCCTCAAGTAGGGTGGCATCTTGAAGGTTTTTGGGGTGGAGTGAGGGGCAGCTTCTTCAGTGTATGGCTGTTCAACGAACCTTCCCACGTCGCGTTTTGGTAGCAACTTGGGAGCACCGGGGATCTTGTCGACCCTCTCCTGATGTTCCTTCATCTGACCGCGGAGCGCCTTGTTTTCATTTTCCATTTCTTCCATCTTCTTTAGGATGGCTGTTAGCGTGCTATCGTTGGTCTGTGTCTCGATGGGTTTGTTATTCGCTAGTGGAACTTCCGGTTCACCCACGGCAGCAGTGGTACCTACCGTTGGTGTACACCCGATGTTACTCTGTGGTGACCTCTCAACCAAGCCACTTAGAGTGCTTGTTAGCCATTTTTCCAGTAGCTCCTTGACCGCTGAGGGTGCTTCCGTAGCCGCAGATGTGGAAGCTCCTTTTTCGTGCAAGATCGTCAGACCTTCGGATGGGGAAGGTGAGATCTCTGCACCCGGTGTGATGCTAGGGGTTGCATTCAGGATGCCATCGTCACTGGCCTCGTTGAGGGCCAAGAAGATTGGTAGTGACACCCAATATAGCTTTCGATCTTGTGTTATTTTCGGCCATTTTCTGTTTTTGTGTGGTGTAGAGAGTGGTAGTTGGTTGATCTCTAGGTGGATACTATGGTTTTGATTCTCGAAATTCCCACAGACGGCGCCAAATTGTTTGGCTCAAAAGTTAACAATATACTTTGTAAGCTAGAAAACAATCAAAAGTAAGAAAAGGGTAAATCGTAATCAAATATAATAAACCTAGAGATGCAAAGATGATATTATCGTTGTAGATCTAGTATTGCAAAGTGATAATATGAACTCAGTAAGATATGTTCGTTTGAGGTAGAGATAGAAAGATAAAGCCAGAAAATGAGAGAGTTGTATTAGATCAGAATCCCCCCTTTACAATGTGAAGGTCTCCTTTATATAATAAGAGACCTTCCTCGAAAGAATCAAAAAGTTACAAAGACAGGTAACGTCTCCCTAGTGAAGGCACTGAGTCCTAAATGATGTCGCTTTTGTCCCCACGTTCGAGTCGTACCCGCTACGTTAGTCGGCGTACACTCACTGGGCGTACCCACTGGCGTAGAGATGCTGAGGGTCAAATTTGACCCTATACAGGTATATTCTATCTTTTTTAAATTAAGAGAGCATTTTGGTCCTTAAGTCTATAAAAGAGGCTTTAAATGTCATTTTCAAAAAGTAAAACTTTCACATTCCCAACTGAACTAGGAAATAGATTGCCATTTATTTAGAGTTTCATTGCAGCTCAAAATTTATTAGGTTATTCCTGTTTTCGTTGCTTTGTACTACTCGTCTTTCCAAAAATTAACTCAAAGAACGTTAATGTTCCCCACTTTGTTAACCCTGTTCTTTAGTTATTGATCAAAGAAAACATGAGTAATCTGACACATCATTCTTCTCCATATTATCATAGCAATCATTGACGTCCTCGACAAGTCAATGATCATTCTTCTAGACGACATTACAGATCAGTTCATCATAATCCACGGACAAATTATCCGCCGTCTCGGCCTGTTTCAAGAAACGTAGAACAATTTTCTATTCTTAGGGTTGATGATGAATCCATGACTCAGCAAAACCTGAATCAAAACATAGTTTTTCCATATAGGCATGGAATTAACATAACTAACTTGAGCGAACGTTCTTTAGTGGATATGGTCTTGCAGTCAGCTGCCGTACATAACCTGCATGGCCACTCCCAAGATAGGAGCTATCCGCCGTATAATCATAGTTCTCAGTCAACAAGTGATCCCTCTCGGTTCATCAGAACGTTTGCTAGTCCTGTCAACTCCTTCCGTAGTGATCATCTGAGTACTGGCTTTGATTTTGACTCTATGTATGATCTACTTGATCTTGATCATCATCTGAGTACCGGCTCTGAATTTGACTCTGTGTATGATCTAATTGATCCTGAGGAGGGTATTATATTGAAGTATTTGGAAACAAGAATACATCGTGCTCCTGTGCCCAAAGATGAAGTTAACCCCACGAAAACTGAAGTTGTTACTGATAAAGAACCAGAAATTTGTTCTATATGCCAAGCTGAATATGAAGACGAAGAGACCATAGGGACACTTCAGTGTGGGCATGAGTATCATATGGACTGCATCAAACAATGGATACTGAGGAAGCAAGATTGTCCCATGTGCAGAGCTTCAATTTTTCCTTCACAATAGATTATAGAGGTTAACTTGTCACAAAAACTTGACATGGTTGTCATTTAATAGCATGTAGAGATTATTTTATTTTAAATTGTTTTACCAATGTGAAGTTTTCTTTCTTTTGCAAGATAACTGGCTACTTGGTTGTGTACACTATTTTTTAAAATTCATATCGTTAGATTAGACTTGGTTAGACAAGTTGTTTTAAATTATTTAAGGACAATTAATTCGAGTCCATTAACAGGGCATGAAAATAAGCACCATGTATTGGCCGATTACGTTTCCACTAACCAAATATATTTAGCCAACAACTTTTCCAAATACCTAACAGTATAATCAGGATGATTTATGGAGTAGTACTTATATCATACAATCAAACCGAAAGAAAGGCTCCATGTTATGGAGTTATACTACTGATGGCTCTTTAATTTTGGTATGAGTTAGGCTTACAAGATCATTTCATCCCAATACAACTTTAACCATTTTCATGATCAAAACAATAAGTAATTTAATTTTACATGCATTTTTTTAAATTCAAATTTACATGCATTTTGAAATTAAAAACTCTTGATAAGATTAAGTTCTTTCTCGGGCTTTCCAGCCATAACATACAGCTACCAACTACCAGCCAAACAATTGATTCACATGATAGAGGCATTTTCAACAAAGCTCTTTGCCAGATTACAATAACAATGTTAAAACCATTGGTCACTCGTTCATTAAAACCTCCTCCTTCTGAAATAGCTTAAGACATCAACCATTACCTTACAACAATCCTCTCATACCAATGGATAAAAATGAATGTAAAAGGGACCTAAGTACAAATGATTTTGTTAATTTGGGCACTCTCTTTTCTTTCAGCCTTTGGCACCTAAGGCTTTGTAGGGACAACAACATCTTTCGCAAAAGTAGAAATGAGTGATCAACTGCACAATCAGTCATTGCCGATGTAGTCCCGGAAAACCGGATTCATCTGAATCCAGTCAAATGTATAACAATATATTAAAATTATAATAAATAATAGGTCTGATCCCATAATTTAAGGTTGAATTCATAGAACTTAAATCCTAAATTAGCCTTAGGTTATGGCTAGATCTAATAAATTCAAAGCCATGACAAATCCTTAAGAGGAGTAACAAGTCACAAATGAAGTTTATTCCG
The DNA here is from genome assembly GCF_001879085.1 of Nicotiana attenuata. Lineage (NCBI taxonomy): Eukaryota > Viridiplantae > Streptophyta > Magnoliopsida > Solanales > Solanaceae > Nicotiana > Nicotiana attenuata. Next base: position 32,843 of record NW_017671653.1, on the reverse strand, counting down.
ATGGGCCCAACTAGTTATTAAACACTGGTGCCTCGAAAGGAAATTTAAGAGCTAAAAAAGTATTTTCTCCTTTTCCAAGTAGAAGCAAAAGCTGCTTTAATTTTTCCCAGGACAAAAGTACTGTTACCAAATTGTATATTATCAAACTTCCCAATATTACTAGAAAAACAAGTCTCATGCATTTTATGACCAGTCTCATAATTAAAGATACTCCCTCTCTCTATTTTATGTTTTCATTTTAATTTCAATTAAATTGAATTAAAAAAATTAATTAAACTTTTTTATAATAAATATTTCAAATAATTTGTTAAACACAAAAAGTGTTGATACTTTTTCTGGAACTCCATTGCAATTAGTACTTTTCAAAATAAGTTAATTTTGTAAGTTTGACAAGATTAGTCAAATAAGTTAATTTTTTGTTGTTTCTTAAAAAAGGGTCCCAAATTGGCATATTGTTAAACTTGTTCACTAATTATTATTTGTTCCATATATGAACCTCATATTTCTATAATGAAATTGAAAATTTTCTGCCAATTTAATAATATACACTTATTTTAGAAGTAACTTTAAACAAATAATCCTGTTTTTTTATGTTTCCTCTTCTGCCAAAAGGAGAGAAAATCTAGTTTAAAGTTACTTGCAAATATTCCCCCTCCTTCCCCAACTTTCTTCCTTTTTTGTCAAACTAAACGAGGATATATTATAGCATATTAAGTAATCCTTTTACTTGCTTTCCCCAAGTTTCCACATACAAAAGGTTTATAAGATTCTTAAGCAATTAATACCTATTTTGGAAATTACAAACATAACGGGCATTTCAGTAAAACATATTCCAAACCGAATTGGGAATAAAATTCATTACGTGCAAAAGAATGATCTAAAGTGATTAATTTTCCTATATAGGACAGGCCATCTGTTGCGACCAAAAACACCCACGCAAGTGCACGTGATCGTCAAGTAATAGAGTAGTGAGTAGAGTATCGTTCCCTCGAAGACTTGTGATCAACTATTGACTGATTCAAACCCAATTACTTTACTTATTCAAGAGATGTGTTACAAAATAAAGATATATTTATTTCACTACCTAAATTATCAAGAAATAATCTAACTGAAGCAATTAACCAAACGAATAGCAGTTTCGAATAACACACAGTTGGAGAGGATATTCCAGGGTCACGGGCTAGTTAACAATCTTGTTGTGTCCTTAGCTTAAGATGACTAATCGATTTATCTGGGTTATTGATTGACAAGGTTTATATTACTCGTAAGAATCTGTCGACTTCTTACTCGCCTGCTCAAGTTAACTCAATGCCTATATTTCTATGGAATTAAGATTAACAAGAACGCATTTACAATTCCTGTATTTTAACCAAGCAAGACAAGTGGGTATATGTCTATCCCAATTGCAAATCCGTTCCCCGAGGCCCGGGTTCAAGAACCTGCTCTATTTAATTCTATATGCAACCTAGAATTCCCACTTTCGAGTTCAACTCTAGATTCATAGATAGTGTTTCACTGTTAGCTACTCAGCAAAATAATTAATAACAGAATTAAATAAACAACCCAATATGATAAACCAACTTTGTCAAATTAAACCTCAAACAACAACATTCATATTTTACCCATGACCCTAGAACAATGGGTTTTAGCCACTCATACTATTGTTCATCACAAGTATATTCAATTTCATCATAATTAGCAAAAACGAAGAGAACAAAAGAAAAACTTGATGATCCAATTTCCTCCTTGCCTCTTGCCTCTCTCTGTCTTGCTTTAGCCTATGAAAACCTTGATAAAAACTTCCTTGGGCGAGCTTGACCTTATATAGGTTAAGTGAATTTTTTCTCCAGATTTCCACTTTTGCCCCTAATGAACCATCGCCGGATTTTTGGACCAGCGCTGCAGCGCATTTGACCGCGCTAGTTTGCTGAGGTTCTGTCTTGGCCGCGCATTTATTAGCGCTGCAGCGCATTTGGGCGCGCTAGCCCAGTTGTGCTGTGGCCTTGATATTTTGCCTTGTCTTCAACCATACAAAACTCCGAGGGATCTTTGTTGCTCCAAAATGGTTCCAAATCACATTTTCTAGCATAATATAAGCTCCTTAACCTGAGATATATACAATTCACAATTAGAGCCCATATTTCATCAATTAATCATAATATGACCTTGGAATATAATCAAGCGAAAGCATACATAATAGCTAAATCATCTAGATTTTGCCTATTATCACCATCTCTATTTAATAGTTCATTGTCACTCGATCCTTGTTGTGATCCTTATTGTGATTTAAGAACTGAAAGAAAACCCAACTTTGTTTGTGTGTTCATTAGTTATAGATCAAAGAAATCATGAGTAACTCGCATACTCATCGCTCTTCACAACTAGCCCAAAATCGGGCACATCATTCTTCTCCAAATTATAATGGCAATGATCAACGTCCGCAACAAATCTATCGGCGAAATGTTCGAATTATTAGGGGCACCCCCTATGATCAACCAATAGCGTCTACCGGTGTTCATACGAATGGAACTAACATAACTAACTTGAGCAATCGTGATTCAGTGGATATGGTCTTAAGGCCAAATGTAGTAGACAATTTGCATGGCCGATTTTTGCAAAATAGTTATCATCCTAGCTTTAAATTTGACTCTCCACTTGATCATGAGGAAAAAGAGGAGGATGTTATATTGAGGTATTTAAAAACAAGAACATATCATACTCTTGCGCCTAAAGATGGAGTTAAAAATCTGACGGAAACTGGAGTAGTCACTCATAAAGAACCAGAGATTTGTGCCATATGTCATGTTGAGTATGAACATGAAGTGACCATAGGGACACTTCATTGTGGACATGAGTATCATAGAGACTGCATCAAACAATGGTTATTGAGAAAGCACGATTGTCCAATGTGCAGAGCTCCATTTTTACCCTTCACAACAACATAGATTATAGAGAGGCATTTACTTGACAATCATGTCATTCAATAGCATTCAGCTATTATTTTATTTGAAATTCCTTTGTCAATCTGAAAGTCTATTTTTCTTTTGCAAGATCAATTGCAAGACTGAGGAGAGGTAGAGGTAGGTCGAATAAGTATTAGGAAATGTAATTAGCAGGACATGATACATCTTTAGTTTGTCAAGGACATTACCCTTGATAGGACGGAGTGAAGGTCGAGGATTAGGATAGTAGGTTAGTGAGTAGTCGAGCGTAATTTTTTTCCGTACCTGCAGTGCTTTTCTATACCAGTAGAACTAGTGTATTCTTGTATTCCTATTCTTAGATTTCTAATTCTACCTGCCATTTCTATTGCTTCGGTTATTTTATTGTTCTAGTTGTGGTTACTACTTCTCTTTACATGGATTCTTCTCTTTACATGCTTTCTTGAGCCGATGATCTATTAGAAAAAGCCACTCTATCTTCACAAAGTATGGATAAGATCTATGTACACTATTCTCTCCAAAAACTACTTATAAGACAATACTGGGTATGTTGGTTGTTTATTTGCTTTTCTTTGCCGAAGTCGAAAAACGTATCATGCAATTTTTCGGTTAAAGTTGATGAAAATAAAGAATGTCGACAACAAGAGATGACATTTTCGGGTCCTTTTTCCATGTAAAATTAAAATTGGATTTTACCTTCCTATACTACATATGAAACTTTATTACCCTCCCTAATCAAGTTTTAATTTAATTACATGGGCATAAACAATTTACAATTATTACAAATTAATATTAATGAGTATCCCTTTATATTAGGAATTGAATAGGGAATCAATTATTTCTCATCCTCTCTCTCTCTCTCTCTCTCTCTCTCTCTCTCTCTCTCTCTCTCTCTCTCTCTCTCTCTCTCTCTCTCTCTCTCTCTCCTCCTGTGTTCTTTCCCAATTTTTTCAAATGTTTTAATATAGAATTTTAACTTAGCAATTTTCTTCCATGTTGCGCAATTAGTGTTCGAATTAAAATTATCAATCAATAAATTCTGAAGGTGTTTGACTCTCCACCATTGACAATCATTAAAAAGTTTTGAAACTTTGAATTCGAATTTGGATTTTGAAAACTATTATTTGTTTGGATTGGGTGTTGTTGCAAACAATTAGGAATATTTTTTGGAGCTTATATCTCAAATTTGAGGGTGTTTGGTGAAGATCAAACTTGATTTTGGCTGATTTTCAGATTGAAAGAAGAAGAAGAAGAAGACACATGACATACAATAGTTACGAAATTGTATTAAAGTTGTATGCAAATTGTATTTAAATTCTATTCTGTTGTAGTAAAAATTGAATGTTATATGAAAGTCAAAAAATAGTTGTATAATGCATGAATTGTTGTATGAAATTTGTATTTTAGTTATTAATACTATCTTTTTACATAAAGTTGTTGATATGTATCAAATTGTATTAAGAGTAGAAGTTTTGATTAGAAATTCAGAGAGGAAGAAGAACACACTGTAGACGTACAAATTCATTAGAATTAAATCCATAAGATATTCAGATTTAATCTTAAATAAGTATATTTTAGTTTAAATAAATACTATATAAGTATATATAATTGCGGTACAAATGACGAGCCCACTTCATCAGGCCCAAGATATCATCTTTCTAGAGGCCCAGTTTGGTGCCATGTGTTAAATGACGTGGCACGCTAAGTTCAAAAGAAGAGCCAATGGGATCATGCTACGTGTCAAAATGACAAGGCATGCCAAGTCAAATTAAAAGGCCAATAAAATCACGCCATGTGTACAAGCGTCATGTTCTGACCAATCAAATGGGGCCTTGTCACTCTTCAATCTGATTGGTCGGAAAGAGTTTGTTCTTATTATAACTCCTCCCTCCACAACTATATATAGGGATTTCATAACCCAGAAAAGACACCAGAAGTTATAACAAGAAGCAAGAAAGAGCTCGTGAATCAAACATTACAAATTCCTCCACAAGTTTCAAGCTTCAAGCTATCAAGTTCAAGCTCAAGAACGAAGAACAAATCAAGTTCAAGCTCAAGAACGAAGAACAAATCAAGGTCAAGTTCAAGAAATCAAGTTAAAGCTCAAGAACAAGATCATCGTTCGTGGCAACAACTATAGATTCAAGATCAAGCTCAAAGGCCCTTGAATTTATTTACTATTGGAAAGAAGAATCAGAGGATTCACAGATATTGTAACACTCAAATATTTGAAATAAAATACTACGATTGTTGCGATATTTTTTGGTCTTGATTTTATTTTCTCGATGCAATTTATTATCTACAAATTCTGGTACGCCCAATGGGACAATCTCTACCTCTCATCTCAACTTTTCAATCACCAAAGTTCAAGAACATTGAAATGGCTTCAAAGAAAATCAACTCCAGTTCAACTTCAACCAAGGCTGCTAATTCCAGGTTCTATGCTGATGTTGAAAGCATCATCGATGTTACCTTTGGAAGCTTTGGACCAGTTACGAGGAGCAAAGCAAGCTCGTTAGTACAACAAGCATCCCAAGTGCCGTCTGTATCAACCCCTGTTTTCGGATCTTCATCCTCCAAAGGAGCAAGATCTTCCACAAATGCACCTAAAGGAGGAAGCTATGTTGCTGAAAAAATCAAGAAAACTCTTGCTCTGCTTGACCTCTCCAAATCCAGGCACTCTGCTGTGAAGGAAGATGATGATGCTTCAAGTGATGGATCCTCCCCACTTACACCACACAGAGCAAGCCAATCAAGGATCAATCTGTGTGAAAATCCATGCTACTCTCCATCGTCCACGATAATCATGCAAGCCATGGTGACAAACACTTCATTTGTGGAGGAGCAGTTGGCGAACTTGACGGAAGCAATTGCTGGTTTGACCAAGTGCATGCAAAACTAAGATGCTAGAATCGACAAGCTAACAGATAGGGTGAGAATATTGATGGAAGAAGAATCTACTCATGCACTTGGCAAGCTCCCAAAAGTTCCAGAGAGTGATTCTCCCCAGAGACAAGTAGCATCCTCTAAGGCTATCCCTGTCTTATCTGAAGGGATGATTCCAATCGATCAACTAAAGGAGTTTATTGAAGGAACCATTAAGAACAAGTATGAAGTTGCTGCCAAGTCCTCCCTTACATATGCAAAGCCGTATACTGCAAGAGTCGATATGTTGAAGATGCCTGCTGGTTATCAACCTCCAAAGTTTCAACAATTTGATGGAAAAGGTAATCCAAAACAACATGTGGCGCACTTCGTTGAGACGTGCAACAATGCTGGGACTTATGGAGATTACCTCATCAAGCAGTTTGTCCGCTCGCTAAAAGGAAATAATTTTGACTGATACACTAACCTTGAGGCTGGATCTATTGATAGCTGGGATCAACTAGAGCAAGAGTTCATCAGTCGCTTTTATAGCACTAGATGTACTGTAGTATGATAGAACTTACAAATACTCATCAACGAAAGGGGAAACCAGTTATCGACTTTATCAATCGTTGGAGGAATGCAAGCCTCAACTGCAAAGAGAGGCTTAGTGAAGCTTCTGGCATAGAGATGTGCATCCAAGGCAGGCATTGGGGACTCCACTACATCTTGCAAGGTATCAAGCCTAGCACATTTGAAAAACTTGCGACTCGTGCCCATGACATGGAGTTAAGCATGGCCTCCACTGGAAATGAAAGGCTGCGTATCTATGAGCCTCACAAAGGGAGTGACAAGCAAGAAGTCAGGAAATGGAGCAAGTTTATACCCAGATCTGAAAATAAAGAAGCTATGAATGTCAACACTTCACCTGTGAAGTTCATAACGAAGATGAGCAAGAAGGAGAGTACGAAGTCCACTTCTTTTCAAGATAAACCAAGTGGGAAGTTGACTCTAAAAGAAATGCAAGAGAAGGAGTACCTATTTCTGGATTTTGATGTGCCAGCAATTTTTGAAGAACTCCTCGAGTTAAATCTCATTGAGCTTCCAGAGATGAAGCGGCCAAATGAAGCTGGTAAAACAAATGACCTAAATTACTGCAAATATCATCAACTTGTGAGCCACCCTCTGGAGAAATGCTTTGTATTCAATGACAACTTTATGAACTTGGCTCGTGAAAAGAAGATCGTGCTTGAAGATGAGAATGTAAGCGCAAACCAAGTCTCTATCACCTCGGCTTAGTTAGTCACGATGAATTATGTGGTTTTAAAAATAGTAAAGATGAAGATTTACTGGAGGAAAACAAAGTTAAAGTTGATCAACCTGATGATGATGAAGGTTAGACGTTGGTGACTCGCCGTAGGCGCTACAAAAGGATCCTAAGAAAAGAATCGATAGAACAACCAACAAGGAAAATGATGGTAAAAAGACCAATAAAACAGAATCCAGCTGGGCATTTGGGAAAGCAAAAGTGGAGGTGCACCACCCTCAAAAGCCATGACATCGAGTGACCTTGGAGGATTACTTGCCATGTTGGTTTCGCATGAAGATTTCCCGTGATGGTATTGAGGCCTCTTGTTGTAATGCTGATAAAGGGGAAGAAGAGAGTGATGACCTACCGTTGGCACCATCTTCAGAAAAGCTCATCGAGTCTATTCCTCAAGAAGTTAACGCGTGCTAGGAAAAAGTTACGTTCACAAATAACGACCTTCTACTAGGTGACACTATTTATAACCGCTCGTTGTACCTTGTTGGCTATATACGTGATGAAAGGGTAAATCGAATTTTGGTTGATGGAGGATCCTCAATGAACATCTTGCCAATTTGCACTGTGAAAGAACTTGGTATTCCCATGAACGAACTCTCGGAAAGTCGTGTGATGATCCGAGGATTCAACCAAGGGGAGCAAAGAACCATAGGTGCGATCAGGTTGGGAATCACCATTGAAGATATGCAATCAAGTGCATGGCTGCATGTGACCGATGCAAAGACTTCATACAACGTCTTGCTTGGAAGGCCTTGGATACATGAGAATAAAGTGGTTCCATCTACCTTCCATCAACGTTTGAAATACTACAAAGGTGAAGTCGAGAAGAAGATAATTGCTGATGACAAGCCATTCACCGAGGCTGAGTCACACTCCGCTGATGGAAAGTTCTACTTGAAGAACCGCATTGTGATGGAGCTAAAAGCTGATGATGTCATGAAAAGCAAGAATGACGAGCCCACAACTAAAAGATCTGAGGTGACTACTAGTAAAGTCAAAGCTGTTATCGAGGTGGTACAACCCAATGCAAATAAATCTTATAGAGGGGATATTGCGTCTTATGGCAAGAAAGTAAGTCATGTGCTCCAATATGTCCCTAAAAGTAAGAATGATGAAGGTAAATCATCTTATCTCCAAACTAACATGATAAAGGAGTTAACTCTTCTGGTAAAACGAATTGAGGCAGTAAAGTTGTCCTCAAAGCCACTTGCAGGGTTTGTGGCCCAAAATCCTTCGCAAAATGTGGTACTCCCTACAAAGCGAACAGATGAAGGTTTTGATCCTAACGCTTACAGGCTATTTGCAAAAGTTGGATACAATCCTAATGAGCCGTCAAAGTTAGAGAAGCTCCCATCAGAAGCTGCGACGAGGCAACCACGTGAAGGTTTAGGGTACAAGCAACCGTCACCAGTGCGCATCTCCATAAGAAGGGCGAGCAATAATTATATCACTATTGAAGATGAATCTACCACTTCTATCAAACCTTTTATCTTTGATCGACTTGGAAAATCAACTATGAGGACTTCCATGTTTGAGAGATTGGGTCCATTAAAGAAAGGGAATAAGTTCCAGAGAAATTATCGAAATACAAGGACACCTACTTCGCCCAAAATTTGGAAGATCTCTAAGGATTTCCAAAGTCTGGTTCCTTCTAGAATGAGGCGACAAACAAAATTCATGGTTTCGTGTGATGAGGTTCTAAAGGTAAAGCCATACAATGTGGTGTACACTAAAGAACGTGATGACGATCAAGAAAGTGTGGGTTCTTCATATCTTGTTACTGCATAAGGCGAGCACGATGTTTCATCTCTAATGGAGGATGACGAGAAATTGGACGATGTTTCACCATGATAGCACATATCCTTCAATGACGGGGACCCTCAAGAAGATGAAGATGCGAAAGATACTCCACCGGAACTTCAAGAAGGGGTAAAGGAAACGATTGATGCCTTAAAAGAAGTTATCCTTGGCACTGATGAAGAATTAAGACCCACCTACCTAAGTGCTTTACTAGAAGTTGATGAAGAAAGCACTTATATTGAGTTACTCAAGAAGTTTAGGGATGTCTTTGCTTGGAGTTTCAAAGAGATGCCTGGCTTGGACCCTAAAGTAGTAGTTCATCACCTTGCAGTCAAGAATGGCGCTGGTCCTATTAAGCAAGCTCAAAGGCGCTTTAGGTCGGACTTGGTTCCCTTGATTGAAAGTGAAGTTGACAAACTCATCGAAGCTCGTTTTATTCGTGAAGTTAAATACCCAACATGGGTTTCAAGTATTGTCCCTGTAAGGAAGAAAAATGGCCAGATTCGAGTGTGAGTTGACTTTAGGGATCTCAAAAATGTGTGTACGAAAGATGAATTCCCACTTCCTATTCCAGAGCTGACAATTGATGCTATTACTGGTTATGAGACAATGTCTTTCAAGGACGGTTCGTCGGGCTATAACCAAATTCGCATGGCACCAAAAGAGGAAGAGCTTACTGCATTCCGTATCCCAAGGGGTATTTATTGCTACAAGGTAATGCCTTTTGGCTTGAAGAACGTTGGTGCTAGTTACCAAAGAGCTATGCAGAATATCTTTGATGACCTTCTCCACAAGAATGTCGATTGCTATGTTGACAACTTGGTGGTAAAATCAAGAAAGAAGAGCGACCACTTCAAGGACTTGAGAATGGTGTTTGAGTTGCTCCCAGAGGTACCAACTTAGGATGAATCCATTAAAATGTGCCTTGGGAGTTACTTCTGGAAAGTTCCTTGGTTTCATTGTGCGGCATCGAGGTATAAAAATTGATCAAGCCAAAGTAGATGCAATTTTGAAAATGCCTGAGCCTCGGGATATTCATGAATTAAAAAGTTTGCAAGAAAAGCTAGCATACCTTAGGAGATTCATCCCAAACCTAGCTGGGAGGTACCAACCGTTCAGTCGCCTCATGAAGAAAGCCGTTCCTTTCAAGTGGTACCAAGCTTGTAGCAATGCCTTTGAAAGTATTAAATCCTACTTGATGAAGCCTCCAATTTTAGCAGCCCTATACCTGGAAAGCCATTGATACTATACATTCGGCGCAAGAAAGGTCTGTTGGAGCACTGTTGGCCCAAGAAAATAGTGAGGGGAAAGAAAACTCTCTTTACTTGAGCAGGATGATGAAACCAAACGAGCTAAATTATAAGCTAATTTAAAAGTTGTGTTTCGTGCAAGTCTTCTCAATTCAAAAGTTGAAGCACTACTTTCAAGCTCATGTTGTTCGTCTGGTTTCTAGAGCAAATCCCATCAAGTTCTTGATGTCAAAACATGTCCTTAGTGATCGAATAGCAAGGTGGTACCTCCAGTTTCAATAATTTTAAATTGTGTACATCCCTCAAAAGGTTATAAAAGGACAAGGGTTAGCGGACTTCTTGGCAGATCACCCTATACCTGATGATTGGGAGCTAACTGACGAACTACCTGATGAGGATGCAAAGGTCATTGAAGTTCAACCTCCATGGAAGATCTACTTTGATGGCACTGCACATCACGGAGGAGATGGTACTGGTGTAGTATTGTCACTTCTCAAGGTGAAGCTCTGCCCTACTCTTTTACATTGACACAACTCTGCTCTAACAACATTGCTGAGTATTAAGCACTAATACTTGGGCTTGAAATGGCTGTCGAAATGAAGTGGTTGCAATTGCAAGTCTTTGGTGACTCTCAGTTGGTGTTCAATCAGCTTTTAGGTAGTTACGAGGTCAAGAAGCCTGAACTACGCCCATATCATGATTACGCTAAAAAATTAATGGGGTGGCTTGGTGATGTGACTATTCCGCATGTGACAAGGAAAGAAAATAAGTGCTTTAGCTGCCTTACCTTCTTCGTTAACCCTGCCCGATCAAGCGCAAGTTACTGTTTGCCAAAAATGGGTAGTACCACCGCCAAATGAGGCTCAAGGTGAAGAAATGAACTCAAGCATCTTGTCGCTGTTTCTGAGGTTGAGAAAGAAGAATGGCGACAACCTATTATCGACTACGTGTGCTATGGGATACTTCCAGAAAATCCAAGGAGAAGGACTGAAATCCGTCATCGTGCACCTTGCTTCCTTTACTACAAAGATACTCTATACAGAAGGTCATTTGAGTGAGTACTCTTGCGATGCTTAGGGGAAGAAAAAGCACTCCAAGCTTTGCAAGAGGCACATTCTGGGGTATGTGGGTCACACCAGTCTGGACCAAAGCTCCACTTCCATATAAAAAGGATGGAATATTGTTGGCCAACAATGGTAAAAAATTGCTTGGACTACGCTCGAAGATGCAAGGCTTGTCAATTCTATGCGAATTTTATTCAACAACCTCCTGAAGTGTTGCACCCGATTGTTGCATCCTTGCCATTTGAAGCTTGGGGATTGGATGTTGTTGGACCACTGCCAAAGTCCTCTGGTGGGCACCTATACATCTTGGCTGCAACTGACTACTTCTCAAAAATGGGCTGAAGTTGTTGCTCTTAAGGAAGTAAAGAAGGAAAATGTTGCAAGTTTCATCCAAGTAAACATTATCTATCGGTTTGGCGTTCCTCGTTACATAATAACGGATAATGGCAAGCCATTTGACAATAGGTTGATGAACAAGATTTGTGATCTCTTTGGCTTCAAGCAACGCAACTCTTCTATGTACAATGCTGCCGCCAATGGTCTAGTTGAGGCATTCAACAAGACACTATGCAACTTGTTAAAGAAAGTCGTCTCCTAATCCAAATGATATTGGAATGACCGTATAGAATAAGCTCTATGGGCATATAGGACGACTGACCAAACGCCTACACAAGCAACCCCTTATTCACTCATGTATGGAGTCGAAGCCGTCTTATCGCTCGAGCGTCAAATACCTTCATTACGACTAGCTATTCAAGAAGGGATGACTGATGAAGAAAATGCTCGACTTCCATTAGCAGAGTTGGAGGCTCTTGATGGGAAGAGGTTGGAAGCTCAATAGAGTCTTGAATGTTATCAAGCTAGATTGTCTCGCGCCTTCAATAAAAGAGTTCGCCTAAGATACTTTCAAGTAGGAGATCAAGTCATTACCGTACAAAGACCCATAATTACTTTCCATAAACCTGTAGGGAAGTTCACTTCAAAATGGGATGGGCTATATGTCGTACAAGAAGCTTACTCAAGCAGGGCTTACAAGCTAGTTGATGCAAATGGCATGACAATCGGCCCTATCAATGGCAAGTTTTTGAAGAAGTATTATCCTTGAAGTTACAATGCTCCTTGACTCATGAGCCTAAATTGCATGTTCCTACACCCCTGGCCCGCATGAGCCTAAACTGTGTATGGCCCACACAAAATAAAAGAAGTTCGCTAGGTTGAAAACCTCGAAAGAGGCGGCCTAGGCAAAAGTTAGGACATAAAAAAAATCACCCATTCTGAACTACGGTATGACTTAATCCTCTTCACTAAGGTACGTAGGCAGCTTAGAGTTTCATTCTGAGTTCAGTCGCATAAGTTCAAAGATACATAACCCCAATCGTTGTCCGAATGAAGTACGATAGAATGTAATCCATTCAATCGGCACTTGAAAATCGAGTTGAGATACCATTCTTTTGCTAAAATTTGGATCCCATTTGATTTAAAGGGAGCAAGCCGCTATGGTAAATTGGTGTCTTCAATAAAATTATTAATCTCTTTTAGGAGGCCGCCAAGCATTTGCATTGAAGTCCGGGGATTCGCTATGCCTTCATGTTCGCCAAACCTTCAAGTTTTTTTGGCGAGCCTTCACGAACTTTCAAATTCTGTGAGACTTGAACCCAAGATATTTGGTGAGAATGAAGCTCTTGAATTTCAATTTTTGGCAATTAAAAAGGTTTTGCGATCTCGAGGCTTCCACACCAAGATACAATTTGTTTTTGGTAAAACTGCACGAATCTGAAACTATCAACGTTTGGGAATTTAAAGTTAGATTCAAAATAATATCTGGGACGATTCTCAAAGTATTTGATTCTAAATATTGTATATGTCTTAGATATTGAAGTCTAGTTTCCATAAAATCAAGCGTTTCATGATTTCGACGTTTCTACATCAAGATACAGTATTTTTGGTGAAACTGCGCAAATCTAGAACTATCAACGTGTAGGAACTTAAAGTTAAATTCAAAATAATATCTGGGACAATTCTCAAAGTATTGTATTCCGAATTTGGATATGTCTTAGATCTTGAAGTATAGTTTTCATAAAACCAAGCGGTTTGTGATTTTGACGTCCCTACATCAAGATACAATACTTTTGGTGAAACTGCGAAATCTGAAACTATCAATGTGTCGAAATTTAAAGTTAGATTCAAAATAATATCTGGGATGATTATCAAAGCTTTTGATTTCGTATTCTGGATATGTCTTAGATTTTGTAGTCTAGTTTTTATGAAATCAAACGGTTCATAATTTCAACATTTCTACACCAAGATATTAATTTTTTTGTGAGACTGCACAAATCCGAAATTTTCAACATGGTGGAATCTAAAGCTGATTTCAAAGTAGTATATGGGGATATTATGAAGGTGTTCAATTCTAAGTTTTGGATAAATGTTTTAGATATTGAAGTCTAATTTTCAAAAAATAAAACGATTTGTTATTTGAACTCTCCCACAGCAAGATGTGAATCTTTTGTTACAAGTGCGTAAAGCTGATAATGATAATGCGACTAAGATAAAAGTTGGACAAAGTAAAGCAAACGAGAAGCAATCTCTCCGATAGTCGGGCCACATTGAGAGTAATCTTTCTGATAGTCGAGCCACATTGAGAGTAGTCTCTCCGATAGTCGAGCCATATTGAGAGTAATCTCTCCGATAGTCGGGTCATTTTGAGAGTAATCTCTCCGAGAGTCGAGCCACATTGAGAGTAATCTCTCCGATAGTCGGGTCATTTTAAGAGTGATCTCTCCGATAGTCGGGTCATTTTGAGAGTAATCTCTTCGATAGTCGGGTCATTTTGAGAGTAATCTCTCCGATAGTCGAGCCACATTGAGAGTAATCTCTCCGATAGTCGAGCCACATTGAGAATGATCTCTCCGATAGTCAGGCAAGGATAAGTACTCATGCTCTCACGCCCCAAGTTTGTCTGTCTTCATCATGCATGGATCATCTCATTAAATAAGATCACACCTTTCTTGTTTGACCTACAAAAAAAAAAGAACCTGTAAAGGAAAAAAAGCACAAGAAAATAAGAAAAAATAACCTTCGTGCCAATGCTTTTGAATCGTCAAAGTTAAGCTAAACGTAGCTCGAAGATGTTGTTGATGCTGAGTGATTGAAAGGCATGCCACTATTTATAGATACAGTGAGACAGCTATTGGAGAAGTTAATACCGATGTGGGATCATATTAAATGCGACGAATTAGTTTCCAACATGGACTTGGTGGCCGGACTACTCCATATCCAAACAGTGGTCGACTAAAGCTCTGTGGTTTCGAATTTGAATTGGAAAAGTTTGTCTTGAAGCTATTAAAGTCTATAAAGTTTGCCTACGTGTGATGCTTCAAGGGAATCAATGAATGAGTATTCTAAAAGCAGAAAGTGGTCTCGTGTGATTCCATGAGCAAATGGAATTAGGACTTAGGAGAATTAGATTATTTTATTCAAAACTTGAGGTGTTGTTTCCAAGTGATAGCGAATAAGATTTATGGTCCATTCATAAGTTCTTTACCCAATTGGATAGAATAATGTACCTCAAGCTACGTTTGGAAGATACATGCAAGAGTAAATCCGCGAAAGCATCTGGAGGTGATAAAATACGAATTGTCTTTACTAATACTTCAACTCTAGTCCTTTAAGTTTATATTCCGAAAAATCTTGAAGTAGGGGGCATTTGTAGACAACAAAATTTTCTTTAGAATTAAATCCATAAGATATTCGGATTTAATCTTAAATTAAATATATTTTAGTTTAAATAATGGGATAATATAGTTGAATTAATTATATAAGTGCAATATAATTGGGGTACAAATGATGAGCCCATTTCATCAGACCAAGATATCATCTTCCTAGAGGCCCAGTTTGGTGCCCGCGTGAAATGACGTGGCACGCTAAGTCAAACAGAAGAGCCAATGGGATCATGCTACGTGTCAAAATGACAAGGCATGCCACGTCAAATTAAAAGGCCAATAAAATCATGCCACGTGTACAAAGTGACATGTTCTAACCAATCAAATGGGGCCTTGTCACTCTTCAATCTGATTGGTCGGAAAGAGTTTGTTCTTATCATAACTCATCCATTCCACAACTATAAATAGGGGTCTTCATAACCCAGAAAAGACACCAGAAGTTATAACAAGAAGCAAGAAAGAGCTCGTGGATCAAACACTACAGATTCCTCCACAAGTTTCAAGCTTCAATCAATCAAGTTCAAGCTTAAGAACGAAGAACAATTCAAGTTCAAGCTCAAGAACGCAGAACAAATCAAGGTCAAGTTCAACCAATCAAGTTAAAGCTCAAGAACAAGATCATCGTTCGTGGCAACAACTATAGATTCAAGATTAAGCTCAAAAGCCCTTGAATTTATTTACTATTGGAAAGAAGAATCAGAGGATTCATAGAGATTGTACCACTCAAATATTTGAAATAAAATACTACGATTGTTGTGATATTTTTCGGTCTTGATTTTATTTTCTCGACGCAATTTATTGTCTACACACACCACATACAAAATATATACAAATCAGATGCAAAATACATACAAAAGACATTTTGTATAAAATTTATATGAAAATTATATTTAAGTTCTATGATCTTGTAGATGTATTTAACTGGGTAAAAATAATGTATGAAAGTTGTAGATAAGTTGTAAATAAGTGTATCATATATAATTAGTTATATAAAATTTATTTTTAGCATGTATGTTGTTGTTGTGTGTGTGTGTGTGTGTGTGTGTATATATATATCGATTTTTATTAAATTCGTACGAAATTTATTTTTAAATTTGTATGTTGTTGTACCATATATTGCTCGAGATGTCGAATTTGAATTCAAAGCTTTCAATTTTTTGATTGCTATCAATGACGGAAAATAAAATACCCTCAAATTTCATTCATCGACAAACAATTCAAACAATAATAGTGCAACAGGAAAGAAAATATCTTTCTATAGTCATGTCTAGCTATGCAAAGAGCTGAACTGAACAGACCAATTGGAGTGCAAGCTATTTTGGGCTTAGAAGAGTTATATACACAAGGACAAGGTCTTTATATTTATATTGAGTACCTTATTTGTTCCCTCCTAAAACCACGAACTGCTCTTTGTTCCTCAAGCCATGAATATATTGTGCGGTTGTTGAAATTGTAGGTATATTTCTATACAATTAGCAGAATCCAGAAGCAACGTGCAAAAAAATGAACTTTACCTTCTTTCACCAGCTAATTTGCAGAAAACTCTTGCTGAAATAAATAGATCGTTCTAATAAGAAATTGAAAGAAAAGTTGGACTCACATTAACAAAGCTACTGTAAAATAATAACTCAAACTAGATACTCAAGAAACTTAAACCTCGATGATCCCTAATAGAATTTCTACAAATAAGTCTGTATGATTAGCAGAATCCACTAAAACTTCAAAAATAACAAATTTTTACATTCTTTAACCAATTAAAAATCAAAACTAAAAGCACCATAACTGCAATTTCATTCACAAATTTTACTGAGGGAGAGACGGTGAGAGAGAGTGAAGAAGAAAGAAGGAAAAATTGATGAGAGAGGCGGCAGTGAATAGGGAAAGAGGAGAGGAGAGAAAAAAGGAAAATGGTGTAACTGAATCCCCTAATGTAAGGCACTATGTAACAACCCGGCCGGTCGTTTCGTGAATTATAGCCCCGTTTCCCCCATTTCTGCTTCTCTATGTGATCTTCAGTTGTATTTCATCGTATCGTGTTGGTTGGTTCAGTTTCGGGGTGGTTTTGGAGTGAATTGAGACACTTAGTCTCTTTTGAGAAGGCTTAAGTTGGAAAAGTCAACCGGAAGTTATCTTATGTGTAAATGATCTCGGATGGGAATTCTGATGGTTCGGTTAGCTTCATTAGGTGATTTTGGACATGGGAGCGCGTCCGGAATGTGATTTGGAGGTCCGTGGTAGATTTAGGCTTGAATTAGCCAAATTGGAAATTTGGCGTTTCTCGATCGGCAGTGGAAATTTTGATATCGGGGTCGGAATATAATTCTTAAAATTGGAGTAGGTCCGTAGTGTCATTTGTGACGTGTGTGCAAAATATCAGGTCATTCGGAGGTGATTTGGTAGGTTTCGGCATCGTTTGCGGAATTTGGAAGTTTAGAAGTTCTTAGGCTTGAATCCGAGGGTGATTTGGTGTTTGGATGTTGTTTTGAGTGTTCCGGAGGTTCGACTAAGTTTGAATGTTGATATGTGACTTGTTGGTATGTTTGGTAGAGGTCCCGAGGACCTTGGGTTGATTTCGGGTGGTTGACGGATCAAGGATGAAAGTTGGAGGAATGCTGAAAAATTGTTCTCAGCTGTCATAACCGCACCTGCGGAATGAGGACCGCTGGTGCGGGCCCGCAGATCTCCCCGGTCTACGAGGCCACCTCGCCTCCTCAAACTCTCTCTCCTGATCTCGTCTGCCCTCTCTTCATGGTCCCGCCTGTCCCCTCTCTCTGTGACGACCCAAAGGGTCATCACCTGTTTAAATGAATTCTGTGCTTCCGAGGCCTTGAAAACCTCGTTTAGAGTCGCCTCGATTTGCGTGCGCAGTCCGGGCGCGTAGCTTGAAAGCTTAAATGTGAAATTCTATGAAAATGCTAAATTTTGATGTTAAAATGAATAAATTTGACCTTGGTCAACCTTTTGGGTGAACGGACCCGGACCCGTGATTTGACGGTCCCAGAGGGTCCGTAGGAAAATATGGGACTTGGGCATATGCCCGAAATCGTATTCCGAGGTCCCAAGCCCGAGAAATGAATTTCTTTGTCAAATTATTTTCTGAAATTGTTTAAGGAAATTGGAAATGAAATTTGATTAAAAAGCGATGGTATCGGGCCCGTATTTTGGTTCCGGCGCCCGGTACAGGTCTTATATGTGTTTTAAGTCCTTCCTGTGAATTTGGTTGAAAACGAACGTCGTTTGACGTGATTCGGACTTAAATTGGAAAATTTGATGTCTTATGAAGCTTGAAAGAATTCTTGAATTTTGAGGTTTAATTCAATGTTTATGATGTTATTTTGGCGATTTGGTCGCGCGAATAAGTCCGAAGGATGTTTATGAGGTTGTGTGTGTACTTGTCTTTGAGTTCCGAGCGCTCGGGTGAGTTTCGAGTGGGTTCCGGGATGCCTTAGACTTAAAAGATCAGATGTTGCAGGTTCAGGAAATATTGCAGGTCTCTGGACCCTCTTGCACGGTCCGCGAGGAATCGCGTGCAGCCGCGGAGGGGCCAGCGCGGCCACGGTCGCCTTTGAGTGGTTCGCGGTGGGTGCTGTGCGGCCGCGGTCGGCTTTGTGCGGTCCGCACGGGGCTATGATCTGCAGGTCTTCAGGGAGGCCCGTGCGGCCGCGGTACTTTTTGACCGGTCCGCACAGGGAGTATCAGAGGGGTATCAATAAACGGGATTTTCAGTCATTTTTCACTTTTCAAAACCCTAAAAACATAAGAGGCGATTTTTCAAACAACCCTTCTTCTCCAAAACGTTGATAAGTGATTTCTAACTTATTTTCTTCACTCCTTAACATCTTTTAACATGGTCTCAACTTAAAATCAAAGATTTTCATGGGGGAAATTGGGTGTTTTGGGTAGAACCTAGGTTTTTCAAAAATTGGGGATTTGGACCTCGATTTGAGGTCCGATTTCAAAATAAATTATATATTTGGGTTCGTGGGGGAATGGGTAATCGGGTTTTGGTTCGAACCTCGGGTTTTGACCACGTGGGCCCGGGGGTGATTTTTGACTTTTTGGGGTAAAACTTGGGAAAACTCATTTTCATGCATTGAGGTTGATTCATTTAGTGTTTATTTATGTAATTAAGTAATTTATGATTAGATACGAGCGAATTGGAAGTGGAATCCCGGGGTAAAGCTATACTTGAGGCTTAAGTTGTGTGCAAGGCATTGAGGTAAGTGTTTGGGCTAACCCTAGCTTGAGGGACTAGGAGTTGAGTCTTATTTGCTAATTGCTTCTTGTTGAGTATGATGTATAGGCATGGTGACGAGTATCTATACGTTGGTGTCTAGCATGACCGTGAGTCTTAAAATTGTGATTATCATGGTTTCGTTGTATTTTTCTTGCCTTGGTGATGATTCCTATATGTTGTGAAAAGCTTGTGAAAGGAAATTGTGACCTATGAACAACGAGGTGCATTGACTCAAGTTATATTTCAATTGTGAACGTATACGAAAGGGTTGAACCCCTTTGGAGCATTGGCTCAAGTGGTATAGTGAGATATGAAATGAGAGTGAAAGGAAGAGAAAGAGTACCTAAATTATTTCCTTGCCGGGATATTGTTGTTTATTGATTGTTTTTCCCTTGCCAGGATGTTGAGATTATTGATGTCGTGCCCTTGCCGCGATTTAATTGTTCAATTGTGTTCCCTTGCTGGGATTTCTTTTATTATTTTGTTCATTCCCTTGCCCTTGTTTGTGATTGTTGTTTGGATGAGGAAGAGCGTTTAAGCATGAAGGGTGATGCCATGCATTGTTTGTTTATGGTGAGGAAAGAGAGAAAAACACGAAGGGTGATGCCGTGCATTGTTTGTTTATTGTGAGGAAAGAGAGTAAAACACGAAGGGTGATGCCGTACATTGTTTGCTTATGGTGAGGAAAGAGAGTAAAACACGAAGGGTGATGCCGTGCCGCACGATGTACCATTCTGTGCCGATTCAATTGATTATACGTGAGGAAAGAGAGTAAAAGCACGAAGGATGATGCCGTGCACACTTTATTATATCATTGCTTGGTGAGAATGGGAGTAAAAGCACGAACGGTGATGCCGTGCACTTGTTGCTTCCTGTCTTTATTAATGTCTGAGTTGTGTTGTTTCCTTCGTTACTAGACGACTTTTACTTGAAATTGTTATTTCCGCCATAGCATGCTCCCCCTACCATATTAATTACTTGTCTCTATATTTCGATTCCGCTGTATATGTATATATAACTGCACAGGTTTATGTGGTAGTCCGGTCTAGCCTCGTCACTACTTCGCCGGGGTTAGGCTAGGCACTTACCAGCACATCGGGTCGGTTGTGCTAATGCTAAACTCTGTGCTCTTTTGCACAGATCCAGGTGTTGGAGCAGCTTACGGTGCGTAGCAGTAGTTAGGCAGCCGACCTTCAGTCCATGAGACTCCGAGGTAGCCTTGCTGGCGTCCGCAGGCCCGGCGTCTCTTCTTTCAGTTTTCATGTTCTGTTGACATTTGTATTCGAGACAGACTATGTCCTTTATTTCAAACTATTATTTGTAGTAATCCTAGACAGTCCGCGTATTGTTGTGACACCAGGTGCTGGGTTGAGACTTGTATTGGCTTCTAGACGTTGTTTCTATATTTAGTTCAGACTTCCGCTAAATTTTACTCTTCGTTATCTTTTAACTTCTTATTCAATGATAATTTAGTTGTTTAATCATGTATAAAACGAAATATGGTTAATGTTTGCTAAGGTTCTTGGCTTGCCTAGCTTCTACGAGTAGGCGGCATCACGACCCCCGAGGGGGGGAATCCGGGTCGTGACAAGTTGGTATCAGAGCTGTAGGTTACATAGGTCTCACAACTCACGGACAAGCTTAGTAGAGTCTGAGGGATCGGTATGGAGACGTCTGTATTTATCCCTAGAGGCTACTGAGTTAGGAAAAGTTTCACATTTGTTCTTTCTTGTCGTGCGGTTTGGTTTCTCAACGTTAATTGAATTTCTACTCTGTTCTTTCGCAGATGGCGAGAACACGTGCTTCCTCATCTTTTGATCAGCAGTCCGAGCCCCAGGCAGCTCCCACTAGGGGCAGAGGGCGAGGCAGAGGACGATCAATGCGATCGCATAGAAGGAAAATATGACAGGTTGACATTGTACTACGCGATCGCGCTTGCGCCTATGCGATCGCATGAAGGAAACACCTGATAGCAGAACCTTAGTTCAAACATAGGGAAAAATGACCCGTGGCCCACCCGGAACACAACCGAGGCCCCCCGGGACCTCAACCAAACATGCCAATCAATCCTAAAATATCATTCAAACTTGTTCCAACCTTTGGAACGCTCAAAACAACATCAAAACACCAATTTTTCATCGGATTCAAGCCTAAGAATTCCAAAACTCTCAAATTACGCTTTCGATCAAAAAGTCTATCAAACCTCGTCCGAATAAACTGAAATTTTGCACACACGTCACATTCAACACTACGGAGCTACTCCATCTTCCGGAATTCAATTTCGATCCCGATATCAAAATCTCACTATCGAACCGAAAACTTTAAAAATTCAACTTTCGGCATTTCAAGCCTAAATTAGCTACGGACCTCCAAAACACAATCCGAACGCACGCCTACGTCCAACATCACCATACGAAGCTGTTGAGATCACCCAAAACCCATTCCGGGGCCGTTTACTCAAAAGTCCAATTCCGGTCAAATTCTCACCGTTCAAACTTCCAAAACTAGATTCCTTCTTCTAATTTGACTCTGAATCATCCATTAACTGAATTCAACCATGCACGCAAGACGATACTCGTACTATGAAGTTGTTCAAGACCGTGCGCCGCCGAACGGAGCTTAAATTCTCAAAACGACCGGCCGGGTCGTTACATTCTCCCCCTCTTAAAACCAACGTTCGTCCTCGAATGTGCCAAGATTCGCCTCGAAGTCCTCAAGTTACTAAATGCACACTTCCAACATACACCCGCAGGTGATCCCACATCACCCCAATCCACATAAACCTGACGACGTCATCTCAACTGAAATTTATCCCTTCTAACAATACCAATAAGCCTTAGGGCCAAAATTCTCACCTCCCATCCATTTCCAAGGGCCTGATGCTAAATCCATACTTGGTATCAATCTCAACCAGTTACTTTAAATCATTCCGACACTCATATAGTACAACTTCTCAACATGACACATCACACCAAAGCCCACATGAACATTTCTGATCACAATATCCGCCCAAAATCACATCCGGCTCCGGCCATAAGCCTCATATTCAATAGAAAACCCGTTTCAAACCTCCATAACACTGACGATGATACAAGAACCACGAAAGCCATATAACTAAAAACCTGCATCACCTAATCACAGCTAATACCAACGGGTACACACCCCACAAGCTAAAACTCAAGAAGCACAAAAGGAAAATGACTGAATATGGAAAGGGAAATACATAAGGGAACTATCAAACAAGCCCGACAAGCAAAAATCTTTCTATCAATACTAATCTACAAAACAATCTAACAAGAAAGAATTAAAGCATATAAAAGATTCACAAGGATCTCACACTGATATAACTCTCACCGCTGTACACAGCCCGATCTCAACACGACAATTCACATGATACCACGAGGGTCCCGCCCTCAACTCTGAATCATAAGTAGGGTACAGATCGAACGAGCTGGAAACTATCACTAGATCAATTCCGTCAACAAAATTACAACACGTACTGGCCCCCACACCGGTGGAGCATGAACATCACAGCCCGTAGCCAAAATACTCACAGATGACATCAAGCCTACTGAAAAGGACAACAGGAATTTACTACTAGTCTCATTACTCTCGAAAATGACTAGAAACAGACGATAGACACGGCTAACACTCGTAGAACCTCCCAATAGGGAAATCACATAAACAGAGTGCTAATCATGAAATGTACCCATAAGTGGAGGCAATAAATAGGGAAGCTCACCACGATAAGCAGAACTGTAATGAACTACGGATGGTGCTCCTCTATAACAAATCGAAATCATACCTGAATGACATTCAGCTGGCATAGCAGCCTTTAGCCTACTATATGAAACACATCAACGAGCAGGGCCTCCCCCTCTTAGGCACCCTCTACCCACCTGAATACCTCGCTGTACACATCAGCCCGATGTCTAGGACAATCTCTCACCATATGGCTAGTATCTCCACACTCAAAGCACCCTCTCCGCTACGAGGCTGTAGGAACTGTGCGGTATGGGTACCCCGAGACCCATGAAAATCTGAGTCACCATGCAAAGCCTAAAGCATGAACTGAACTGGCTGACCCACAAAACCTCTACCATGTCGCACCCTGCCTCCAAAATAAGGACCAGCAGATCTCCCCGGTCTAAAAGGCCCTCAAACTCTCTCTCCTGATCTCGTCTGCCCTCTCTTCATGGCCCCGCCTGTCCTCTCCCTCTGTGACGACCCAAAGGGTCATCACCTGTTTAAATGAATTCTGTACTTTCGAGGCATTGAAAACCTCATTTAGAGTTGCCTCGTGTTGTGTGCGCAGTCCGGGCGCGTAGCCGGAAAGCTTAAATGTAAAATTCTATGAAAAATACTAAATTTTGATGTTAAAATGAATAAATTTGACCTTGGTCAACCTTTTGGGTGAACGGACCCGGACCCGTGATTTGACGGTCCTGGAGGGTCCGTAGGAAAATATGGGACTTGGGCGTATGCCCGGAATCGAATTCCGAGGTCCCAAGCCCGAGAAATGAATTTCTTTGTAAAATTGTTTTTTAAAATTATTTAAGGAAATTGAAAATGAAATTTGATTAGAAAGCGATGGTATCGGGCCCGTATTTTGGTTCCGGCGCTCGGTACAGGTCTTATATGTGTTTTAAGTCCTTCCTGTGAAACTTGGTTGAAAACGGACGTCGTTTGACGTGATTCAGACTTAAATTGGAAAATTTGATGTCTTATGAAGCCCGAAAGAATTCTTGAATTTTGACGTTTAATTCGATGTTTGTGATGTTATTTTGGTGATTTGGTCGCGCGAATAAGTCCGAAGGATGTTTATGAGGTTGTGTGTGTACTTGGGCTCGGGTGAGTTTCGAGTAGGTTCCGGGATGCCTTAGACTTAAAAGATTAGATGTTGCAGGTTCAGAAAATATTGCAGGTCTCTGGACCCTCTTGCGCGGTCCGCGAGGAATCACGTGCGGCCGTGGAGGGGCCAGCGAGGCCGTGGTCGCCTTTGAGCGGTCCGCGGTGGGTGCTGTGCGGCCGCGGTCGGCTTTTTGCGGTCCGCACGGGGCTATGATTTGCAGGTCTTTAGGGAGGCCTGTGCGGCCGCGGTACTTTCGGTCCGCACAGGGAGTATCAGAGGGGTAAAAATAAACGGGATTTTCAGTCATTTTTCACTTTTCAAAACCCTAAAAACATAAGAGGCGATTTTTCAAACAACCCTTCTTCTCCAAAACGTTGGTAAGTGATTTCTAACTTATTTTCTTCACTCCTTAACATCTTTTAACATGGTTTCAACTTAAAATCAAAGATTTTCATGGGGGAAATTAGGTGTTTTGGGTAGAACGTAGGTTTTTCAAAAAATTGGGGATTTGGACCTCGATTTGAGGTCCGATTTCAAAATAAATTATATATTTGGGTTCGTGGGGGAATGGGTAATCGGGTTTTGGTTCGAACCTCGGGTTTTGACCACATGGGCTCGGGGGTGGTTTTTGACTTTTTGGGGTAAAACTTGGGAAAACTCATTTTCATGCATTGGGGTTGATTCATTTAGTGTTTATTAATGTAATTAAGTAATTTGTGATTAGATACGAGCAAATTGGAGGTGGAATCGCGGGGTAAAGCTATACTTGAGGCTTAAGTTGTGTGCAAGGCATTGAGGTAAGTGTTTGGGCTAACCCTAGCTTGAGGGACTAGGAGTTGAGTCTTATTTGCTAATTGCTTCTTGTTGAGTACGACGTATAGGCATGGTGACGAGTATCTATACGTTGGTGTCTAGCATGACCGTGAGTCTAAAATTTGTGAATATCAAGGTTCGTTGTATTTTTCTTGCCTTGGTGATGATTCCTATTTGTTGTGAAAAGCTTGTGAAAGGAAATTGTGACCTATGAACAACGAGGAGCATTGGCTCAAGTTATATTTCAATTGTGAACGTATATGAAATGGTCGAACCCTTTGGAGCATTGGCTCAAGTGGTAAAGTGGGATATGAAATAAAAGTGAAAGGAAGAGAAAGAGTACTTAAATTGTTCCCTTGTCGGGATATTGTTGTTTATTGATTATTTTCCCTTGTCGGGATTTAACTGTTTAGTTGTGTTACCTTGCCGGGATTTCTTTTATTATTTTGGTTATTCCCTTTCCCCTTGTTTGTGATTGTTGTTTGGGTTAGGAAGAGTGTTAAAGCACGAAGGGTGATGTCGTGCATTGTTTGCTTATTGTGAGGAAAGAGAGTAAAGCACGAAGGGTGATGCCGTGCCACACGATATACCATTCCGTGCCGATTCTATTGATTATACGTGAGGAAAGAGAGTAAAAGCACGAAGGGTGATGCCGTGCACACTTTATTATATCATTGCTTGGTGAGAATGAGAGTAAAAGCACGAAGGGTGATGCCCTGCACTTGTAGCTTTCTGTTTCTTTATTAATGTCTGAGTTGTGTTGTTTCCTTCGTTACTGGACGACTTTTACTTGAAATTGTTATTTCCCCCATAGCATGCTCCCCCTCCCATATTAATTACTTGTCCCTGTATTTCGATTCCACCGTATATGTATATATAACTGCACAGGTTTATGTGGTAGTCCGGTCTAGCCTCGTCACTACTTCGCCGGGGTTAGGCTAGGCACTTACCAGCACATGGGGCCGGTTGTGCTGATGCTACACTCTGCGCTATTTTGCACAGATCCAGGTTTCGGACAGCAGCAGCAGTAGTGTGGGAGCAGGCCTTCAGTCCAACGAGACATCGAGGTAGCCCTGCAGGCGTTCGCAGGCCCAGCGTCTCCTCCATCCTTTATTTTAGTCTGTTATCTCATTGTATTCGAGACAAACAGTTTATGTTCTCTTTCAGACGATTGTATTTAGTATTCTTAGTAGTTCGTGGGTATTGTGATACCAGTCTTCGGTAGAGGCTTATGTTGAATTTTTCGCATTCCTATTCAGTTTTCTATAATTTAAGACTTCCGCTTATTATTTAATTTCGTTGTTTTTATATTATTGCCGATAATTGTTAAAAGGGGATTATGTTATTAGTGAAAAAGTAATTAAATTTGGCTTGCCTAGCTCCCATTAGTAGGCGCCATCACGACTCCCGAGGGTGGGAAATCCTGGTCGTGACAAGTTGGTATCAGAGCTCTAGGTTACATAGGTCTCACAACTCACGGACAAGCTTAGTAGAGTCTGAGGGATCGGAACGAAGACATCTGTATTTATCCCCAGAGGCTACTGAGTTAGGAAAAATTTCACATTTGTTCTTCCTTATCGTGCGGTTTGGTTTCCTAACGCTAATTGAATTTCTACTCTGTTCTTTCGCAGATGGCGAGAACACGCGCTTCCTCATCTTCTGATCAGCAGTCCGAGCCCCAGGCAGCTCCCACTAGGGGCATAGGGCGAGGGCGAGGCCGTGCTAGAGGCCGAGGTAGGGCAGAGCTCAGCCCCGAGCAGCAGCACCAGTGGCAGAGCCTCAGGTTGACTTTGACGAGGAGGTTCCGGCCCCAGCCCCAGCAGTTCCGGTAGGCCCAGCTTGGGTCCCAGAGGGGTTTATTGCTACCCTAGTTCTTCAGGATGCTCTGGTCCGATTGGTGGGTCTCATGGAGAGTGTTACCCGAGCAGGTTTGCTTCCTGTAGCACCAGCCGTCTCTCAGGCTGGAGGAGAGACCCAGACTCCTGCTACTCGCACTTCGGAGCAGGGAGCTCCCCCGATTCAGACTCCAGCAGTTCAGCCAGTTGGAGCAACTCAATCGGGTGTGATAGCCCAGGCCGGTGATGGGACAGCTATGTCTGTCGATGCTTTATGGAGGTTGGATAGGTTCACCAAGCTCTTCACTACTACCTTCAGCGGTGCATCTACCGAGGATCCTCAGGATTATTTGGACAGCTTCCACGAGGTTCTTCAGAACATGGGTATTGTTGAGACCAATGGAGTTGATTTCGCTACATTCCGATTGTCTGGATCCGCCAAGACTTGGTGGAGGGATTATTGTTTAGCTAGACCAGCAGGGTCTCCAGCCTTGACCTAGGAGCAGTTCACGCATCTATTTCTGGAGAAGTTTCTCCCTATTACTCAGCGGGAGGCCTATCGGAGGTAGTTCGAGCGTCTCCAACAGGGACCCATGACAGTCACCCAGTACGAGACTAGGTTTATTGATTTGGCTCGCCATGCTCTTGTTATACTTCCCACTGAGAGGGAGAGAGTGAGACGGTTTATTGATGGACTTATTCAACCTATTCGTCTCCAGATGGCTAGAGAGGCTGAAAGCGAGATATCCTTTCAGGAGGAGGCCAATGTGGCCCGTAATATTGAGATGGTATTGTCACAGGGGGGTGGTCATAGGGCAGACAAGAGACCCCGTCAGTCAGGCCGATTTAGTGGAACCTCGTCTGGAGGCAGAGATTCGTATGATAGGGGTCAGCCTTCTAGGCCTTTCCAGTAAGCCCTCCAGGTTTCTCGCTGTGCCTCAGGTGGCCGTGGTTCTCACGTGCACTATTCTGATCAGCAGCCATTCAGTGCACCGCCAGCTCCTATCAGTGCACCGCCACTTCAGAGTTTCCGTAGTGG
>NW_017671653.1:0-4015 GCF_001879085.1 Nicotiana attenuata | reverse complement strand
GTGCCCGTTGTTTATGAGTTCCCTGATGTTTTTCCTTCAGATCTGCCGGGTATGCCACCCGACAGGGATATTGATTTCCGCATTGATCCGGTTCCAGGCACTCAGCCCATTTCTATCCCGTCGTATCGTATGGCACCGCCGGAGTTGAATGAGCTAAAGGAACAGTTGCAGGATTTGCTAGAGAAGGGTTTCATTAGACCTAGTGTCTCACCTTGGGGTGCGCCGGTGTTATTTGTCAAGAAGAAGGATGGGTCAATGAGAATGTGTGTTGATTACCGTCAATGGAACAAGGTAACGATCAAGAATAAGTATCCACTGCCGAGGATTGATGATTTGTTCGACCAGCTTCAGGGTGCCAGGGTATTTTCCAAGATTGACTTGCGATTTGGCTACCATCAGTTGAGGATTAGGGCATCCGATGTCCCTAAGACAGCTTTTCGCACTCGATACGGGCATTATGAGTTCTTGGTTATGTCATTCGGATTGACAAATGCCTCAGCAGCTTTCATGGACTTGATGAACCGAGTGTTCAGGCCTCATTTGGATTCATTCGTGATAGTGTTCATTGATGATATATTGATATACTCCCGCAGCCAGGAGGAGCACGAGCAGCACCTTAGAGTGGTTCTTCAGACTCTGAGGGATAGTCAGCTATATGCTAAGTTCTCGAAGTGTGAATTCTGGTTGGGTTCAGTTGCATTTCTGGGTCACGTTGTATCAGCAGAGGGTATTAGTGGACCCAAAGAAGATTGAGGCAGTCAAGAACAGGCCTAGACCAGCATCGGCTACAGAGATTCAGAGTTTCTTGGGGTTGGCAGGCTACTATCGACTGTTCGTGGAGGGGTTTTCATCTATTGCAGCCCCGATGACCAGATTGACCCAGAAGGGTGCCCAGTTCAGATGGTCGGAGGAGTGTGAGGCGGGCTTACAGAAGCTCAAGACAGCTCTGACCACGGCACCAGTGTTGGTTTTGCCCACAGGTTCAGGGCCTTATACAGTCTATTGTGATGCTTCTCGTATTGGGCTTTGAGCAGTGTTGATGCAGGATGAGAGTGTCATTGCCTATGTTTCGAGGCAGTTGAAGATTCATGAGAAGAACTATCCGGTTCATGATTTGGAGTTGGCAGCCATAGTTCACGCATTGAAGATTTGGAGGCATCTGTATGGCGTGGCATGTGAGGTGTTCACGGACCACAAGAGTCTTCAGTATTTGTTCAAGCAAAAGGAGTTGAATTTGAGGTAGAGGAGGTGGTTAGAGTTGTTGAAGGATTATGATATCACCATTCTATATCATCTGGGGAAGGCCAATGTGGTGGCCGATGCATTGAGTAGGAAGTCAACCAGTATGGGTAGTCTTGCTTATATTCTGGTCGGTGAAAGGCCGATTGCTTTGGATGTTCAGGCGTTAGCCAATCAGTTCGTGAGACTGGATGTTTCTGAGCCTAGTCGTGTGTTAGCTTGCACGGTCGCTCGTTCTTCGTTAATGGAGCGTATCCGTGATCGGCAGTGTGATGATCCCCATTTGTGTGTCCTTAGAGACACGGTGCAGCACGGAGGTGCCAGGCATGTTACCTTAGATGATGATGGAGTTTTGAGATTGCAAGGTCGAGTATGTGTGCCTAATGTGGATGGGCTCCGAGAGTTAATTTTGGAGGAGGCCCATAGCTCCCGGTACTCTATTCATCCGGGCGCCGCGAAGATGTATCAGGATTTGCGGCAGCATTATTGGTGGCATAGAATGAAGAAGGATATCGTGGCATATATGGCTCGTTGTTTGAATTGTCAGCAGGTTAAGTACGAGCATCAGAGACCTGGTGGTGCATTTCAGAGGATTGAGCTTCCCGAGTGGAAATGGGAGCAGATTACTATGGACTTTGTTACTGGACTTCCGCTGACTCGGAAGAAGTTCGACGCAGTTTTGGTCATTGTTGATAGGCTGACCAAGTCAGCATATTTCATTCCTGTGGCAGTCTCTTATTCTTCTGAGAGGTTGGTTGAGATCTATATTCGGGAGATTGTTCGCCTTCATGGTGTGCCCGTATCTATCATTTCGGACCAGGGCACGCAGTTTACCTCGCGCTTCTGGAGAGCAGTTCAGCGAGAGTTGGGCACACGCGTTGAGTTGAGCACAGCATTTCATCCCCAGACGGACGGGCAGTCCAAGCGGACTATTCAGATTTTGGAGGAAATGCTCTGAGCTTGTGTTATTGACTTTGGAGGTTCGTGGGATCAGTTCTTGCCTTCAGTGGAGTTTGCCTACAACAACAGCTACCAGTCGAGCATCCATATGGCTCCTTATGAGGCTTTATATGGTAGGCGGTGTCGGTCTCCTGTTGGATGGTTTGAGCCGGGAGAGGCTCGGTTGTTTGGTACGGATCTGGTTCAGGAGGCCTAGGACAAGGTCAAGATCATTCAGGATAGGCTTCGTTCAGCTCAGTCTAGGCAAAAGAGTTATGCAGACCGCAAGGTTAGAGATGTGGCATTTATGGTTGGTGAGCGGGTATTGCTCCGAGTGTCGCCTATGAAGGGCGTGATGAGGTTTGGGAAGAAGGGCAAGCTTAGCCCTAGGTTCATTGGTCCATTTGAGATTCTTAATCGAGTGAGAGAGGTGGCTTATAGACTTGCTTTGCCGCCGAGCTTATCAGCCGTGCATCCAGTGTTTCATGTGTCCATGCTTTGGAGGTATCACGGCGATCCAGCCCACGTGTTAGATTTCAGCACTGTCCAGTTGGACAAGGACTTGTCTTATGAGGAGGAGCCGGTAGCTATTCAAGACGGACAGGTTCGTCAGTTGAGATCCAAGAGTTTTCCTTCTGTTCATGTTCAGTAGAGAGGTCAGCCCCCCTGAGGCATCGACCTGGGAGTCCGAGTTCGATATGTGGAGCCGTTATCCTCATCTTTTCCCCGACTCAGGTACTTCTTTCTTTTGTTCGTTCGAGGACGAACGGTTGTTTTAGAGGTGGAGAATGTGACGACCCAAAGGGTCATCACCTGTTTTCAAAGGATCATCACCTGTTTGACGGTCCCGGAGGGTCCGTAGGAAAATATGGGACTTGGGCGTATGCCCGGAATCGAATTCTGAGGTCCCAAGCCCGAGAAATAAACTTTTGAGTAAAATTGTTTTCTTAAAATAATTAAGGAAATTGGAAATGAAATTTGATTAGAACGAGTTGGTATCGGGCCCGTATTTTGGTTTTGGCGCCCGATACATGTCTTATATTTGGTTTAAGCGCTTTCTGTAAACTTTGGTTGAAAACGGACGTCGTTTGACGTGTTTCGGACTTAAAATGGAAAGTTTGATGATTTATGAAATCTGGAAGAAATCATGGATTTTGAGGCATAATTTGATGTTTATGATGTTATATTAGCGATTTGATCGCACGAATAAGTCCGTAGGATGTTTTGAGGTTGTGTGTGTGCTTGGGTTCGAGTTTCGAGGGCTCGGGTGAGTTTCGAGTAGGTTCCGGGATGCCTTAGACATAAAAGATCAGATGTTGCAGGTTGAGGAAATATTGCAGGCCTCTAAACCCTCTTGCGCGGTCCGCGAGAAAACGCGTGCGGCCGCGGAGGGGCCAGCACGGCCGCAGTCGCCTTTGAGCGGTCCGCGATGGATGCTGCGCGGCCGCGGTCGGCCTTGTGCGGTCCGCACGGGGCTATGACCTGCAGGTCTTCAGGGAGGCCTGTGCGGCCGCGGTCCGCACACGAAGTTTCAGAGGGGTATAAATAAACGGGAATTTCAGTTATTTTACACTTTTCAAAACCCCAAAACATAAGAGGCGATTTTCCAAACAAACTTTCTTCTCCAAAATGATTGGTAAGTGATTTCTAACTCATTTTCTTCACTCCTGAACATCTTCTAACATGATTTTAACTTCAAATCAAAGATTTTCACGGGGAAATTGGGTGTTTTGGGTAGAACCTAGGTTTTTCAAAAATTGGGGGTTTGGACCTCAATTTGAGGTCCAATTTCAAAACAAATTACATATTTGGGTTCGTGGGGGAATGGGTAATCGGG
>NW_017671652.1:263293-267175 GCF_001879085.1 Nicotiana attenuata | reverse complement strand
ACATTTTGTCTGATTATGTGGGCCCTGTCGTTGAGCCCAGTAACAAATGCAAACTACCGTAGAACTCAATGGTCGATTGATGATCAAGGGTTGAACTTGCCAAATAACGCTGCTACAGACAGGCTAAATTAAACAGGCATTGACAGTGGTGTAATTTGCAAGCAACGACTAAAAACGAGTCTGCAACTCAAATTTAAAAGCAGGTTCTAGCTGAACGTCTAAACATGCAAAGGGGACGGGATTCTTCATTTTTGTTTTATTTCGTTTTTGTGAATGAAACAGTACTGTAACCTGTATTTCACTCTAATATCTAAACTACCAACTAATTAACATATTCCTCTTTATCTAGCTAAATCAATTATCATACATCCATATTAAGTCATGCGAAATAGGATTATAGTTCAGTTATGCATACCAGCAATTCGAAACAGGCAAGATAAGCATCAAACCAACCTATGAGCCTAACATAATCTACCACTAAACTCAGCTTTATAGTTCAGTCATATAGTCTATTTACAATAGTTTTAACAGTCCAAAATAGTCCTAATTATACATCCAATCCAGTCCAATCTTCATTTTAAAAATCAAATGTTATAACTGCTGAACTATGCGAATACTTCAAAATACAAGAAGCTAATGACAGCAACTTCAGCAGGGTCAATCGTCAACTTTCATTCCCATGTTTGCTTGATAAAATACAATAGATCAGCATTTAGATTATGTACCTGGAATTTACAATAATGAGAAGGAGCAGTCAGTAACAATTGAGCAATCAGCAGTAGGATTCAGCAGCTCAAGACAGCTTTCGAACTCAATACATCATCACATAGCCCAGGATTGAATTATTAGGAGAATAACACCACAAACAATTTGAAATTAAGCCTAGGAGATGCTTTCTGAACTTCAGCAAGTAGAAACAACCCAGAACACACTCGTATGACCTCAAATTTATTCAAAACTGAGCTAGAACTTGAATCTAACTTCAAACAAAGCAATGTAACAGTTTTTTTGGATTTTTACTGGATTTTGTGTTTGTTTTTGGATTTTCTGCAGAAACTAAGATCTAAAGCTGAAATTTGAGCTCTTTAATGAAATAGTTTTTTTTTTAGTTTTCTGGAGTTTTTGATCTAGGATCTAAAGGAATTTGAACTTCTATTGTTTTAAAATTCAAATTCAGGCACAGATCTGCAGAGAGGATTTTGGGGGAATTTTTTTTTTGGGTTCAAATCTTTTGGGGATTTTCAGATGTTGAAAATTTGCTTAACAAGGCGGTAGGGATTGCCTTTTATAGGCAAAACTAAGGGAAGTTTTCAGATTTGACATTTACCCCCTTAGTCTCTCTTCTATTTTTCAGATTTTACTTAATTAGTCCCTTATTTGTTGACTTGTTGCTCAAGTCACTGCACTAAGTTATTAAAACTCTAATTGGAACCCCATCTAGAATGTTCTAGGGGTTTCCAAATCAGTTATTTACAGGGTTCCCTATCTATTGAATTCCCCATATTACCCTTGCACTAATCTGAAATTACTAAGTCTAGTCAAACTAACCCCCATCCTTCTTACCTTAGTCAAATAACTATGGTTAAGTGTTTAACAGGAGCTGAAAAATTCAGCTAAGTCTAAACCAATCCTAAAATTAAACTAATCACTCAAGCTAACTAATCAAAGCATGGCAATTAATTCTAACTAAGCTGTTAACCCAAACTAAATTAATTCACTAAACCAAACAGCAATTCGAATGAAATTGAAACTAATGTCAAATTATCATTAACAATCATGAACTACCCAAACCAAGCACAAAATCAAAGCATCAATTAACATGGAGAAAAATTAATCAAATGAAGAAGGATCTTAAGAACAATCGGAACAAACTTAAAATGAACCTAGAACACTGAACAAGAACCTCATCTAAACTAATGACAAAATCAAAAGAATAAATTCATGCTATTGATTATCAGTGAATTAGAACTCAAACAAACATGAAAATGAACAAATAAGAACAGAGGAAAACGAATTCAATTACTAATTCTAGACGGATTGTCAAACAGAACGAAAAGAACAAAACCTAAATTAATTAATCATGAATAAATGCCGGTCGTGGAGGAAAAACTAATTTAAATACCAAAAAAAACAAAGAAAACTCACCTATGAAGTTCTAGGGTTCTGCTGCTTTGTGATCTAAAATTCGGGCAATTCCAGCGATATTTGAAGGAATCCAATTGGGGGCTCGTGAAGAGGAGGATGAGAGGAGTATGGGGTGTAATTTTGGGAAAGTTTGGAAGGCGGCGCCGCCGTGGGCGGCGGAGGCGGCGCCTAGGGTTTGGGTTATTTGACAAATTTGACGGGGATTTGGGGGAAGTGAAGGGCGGATTTGTGACGAGGATGACGAGGAGGTATTGTGGTGTAATTTTGGTGTCATTTGGAGGAAATGGCGTCATGGCCGGAGATATTTCAAACGGATATTCGAGGCCTTAGGACAAGATTCGAGGGAAGCCATTGACGGAATTGAAAAGAGGATGAGAAGGGGAACAAAGGGTGTCAATTTGGTGGTGTTTGGGGACTGGCCGCCGCCGTGAGACGATTCCCGGCGGCGGCACGAGGCGGCGTTACAGGGTCTGGTCTTGGGTGCGTTGAGAGAGACGATACGTGGGGTGACACGGTTCGGACAGTTAAGTATCAAGAGGACCCCACTTCCCAGCCGTTGGATCAAAAATCCTAGACGGCTGAGATTCAACCGGTCAAAAACGACCCCGTTTTGCTTTAAAGAGGGGCAGGCCGGGTTTGGGCATATGGGCTGGGAAAATGGGTGTGTTCTGATCCGATTTTGGGGTCTCTCTGGGCTGAAACATCCATGGCCCAATTTCGAACCTTTTAATTCTTTATAAATGTTTTCTTTGTTTTCTTTTCTTTATTCCTTTTTATTTTGTATTTATTTTATTCATTATTTATATTTTCCTGAATTTTATTAAATGCCAAATCAAAAAATAAAAATCCAAATTGATTTCTAGAATTATGTTACTCAATTTCCAACTACACTAATTCCTAATTTAAATGCAAACTAAGACAAAATTACAAGTATAAATGCAAAAGAACTTTTTGTCGTTTTCTTCTTTATGAAGTAACTCAATTAATCCTAAAATATGAAAATAAATCCTAAATGCAACTGTCAAGTGTATTTTTTTTATATATTTTCATATGAATTAACTGCACAAATAAAATGCAAACAATTAACGGAAAAATAACAAAAATTCACAAAATTGCAAAATAATGAAGAAAATTATTTTGTTTGAATTTATGGGAGTAATTCACTTAAGGCAAAAATCACGTGTTTACAAGTCTCTTTAAGGAAGGTTTGGTTTGGAAAAGTCAACCGAACGTTGACTTATTAGTTAGAAGGTTCGGATGTGAATTCCGGTGATTCAGTTAGCTTCGGGAGGTGATTTGTGACTTAGGAGTGCGATCGGAATTGAATTTGGAGGTCCGGTGTAGAATTAGGCTTGAATTGGCGAAGGTTGAATTTTGGCGAATTCCGGTTGGTAGGTGGGATTTTGATCCGAGGGTCGGAATGGAATTCCGAGAGTTGCAGTAGCTTCGCTAGGTGATTTTGGATGCGCGGGTAAAATTTCAGGTCATTTGGACGTCGTTTGATTGGGTTTTTGATCGAATGCGTAATTCGGAAGTTTTTAAGAAACTTAGGCTTGAATTCGATGTGATTTGATGGTTTTAGCGTTGTTTGATGTGTTTTAAGGATGAGAACAAGTTTGAATGAAGTTTTAGGATGTATTGGTATTTTTGGTTGAGGTCCCGGGGGCCTCGGGGTGAATTCGGGTGGTTGAACGAGAGGTTTTGAAGTGTGTTGCAGGTATGTTGCTGCTGTCATCT
>NW_017671652.1:249209-262764 GCF_001879085.1 Nicotiana attenuata | reverse complement strand
AAATTGATGATTTGAGGGGTCAAATGGACTTCGATTTTGGTGAATTTTATATGTATGGACTCGTGGCGAGACGAGGAATCCGGTGATGTAAATCTCGTAATTTTTCGAGAAGTGGGCCCGGGGCTCGGGTTTTGCCAACTTCGTGAATTTTGGTATTTTTCGAGTCTTTTCGATTGGGTTATGTTTCTTTAGACTATTGTAATGTATTCGTTGTGGTTTTAATCAGATTCGGCGTGCGAAGAGGTTGATTCGAAAGGCAAAGGCATAGCGAGCTAGACTTGTGGCCGGTTTGAGATGAGTAATAGATGTAGATGATGACCTGAGGGTTTGAAACCCCGGTATATCACATTGTGACGCTATATTGAGGCGAGACACGTACTCTATGACGAGTGCGGGGTCGATTGTGACTGGGGATTGTGACCTAGTCCGTTCCGATTGATGTTCGTACTGTGTTCTTGACTAGAAATTGTTTGGTAATCATCCTACTTGGATTTTATGAATTTGTTTGGGGCTTTGTACCTATCATGTGCATCCTTCAGGGATCGCGATCACTGTTTCCATGATGCTTAGCATATTTCATGGTATCAGTCCTGAGCTAGACACTGCCTCGAAATGATTAGTAAACAAATAAAGATTTAAACACTTAGCTCTATAATTCCTAATAATTGAAACTAAAATGATTAATCTGACTGTGCCCGAGTGGCTTGCATGCATATATATATAATATATATATATATCTGGACTGAGTGTGGATCGGGCTGCACGCCGCAGCGAATGCTACGATGATATTGCGCTTGGGCTGTAGGAGCCCCTCCGGAGTCTGAACCCCCACAGTGAGCGCGGGTACCCAAATGGATCGGGCTGCGCGCCGCAGCGGTCATGTGCATTGCATTGCATTCATGCATTTATACCTGTTTGTCTTACTTGTCCTGGTATTGTTGTTGTTCCACCGTTTTATGTGTTGAATCGCTGATTATAGCTTTATATTGTGATATTTCGGAATTTCTTACTTTCAGCCATTATATATGTTTATTACTCACTGAGTTGGAAGTACTCACTTTACTCCCTGCACCATGTGTGCAGATTCAGGTGCTCCGGAGACTTAGTGGAGCTATTTGCTGTTTTCGTGAAGTTTATTTTCAGGAGTTGTTGAGGTAGCTGCCTGACGTCCGCAGGACCCAACTCCTCCCCTTTATTTTATTTATCTTTCCATATCCTAGACTTCTTTATTACTATGGATATATTACTCTGTTACACCTAAAGGCTCTAGATCGTGACTCCAGATCTATTGGGAAATATTTGGAATATTCATTATTATTTTTCGTACTATTTTATTTAGTTTCGGATTGGAACCTTGATATTTGCTATTTTAATCGTTTTATTTGTTAACGGATTGCGAATTTGGGTTGAGAGTATTTAATTGGTCGGGCTTGCCTAGCATTAGTGTTGGGCGCCATCACGACCTGGATTGGGGTCGTGACATGAGCAGTTTCCTTTGCAAGATAAGCTTCGCATATAGATCCTTCAATCCTATTCCTCTGCTTAACAAATTGTTTGCATTTGCCAATTGTCCTACATAATTTCAGGTTAGCCAAGAACATTCAAATAAAAATTATATCAAACTTATAATATTACCTCTCAAAGGGAATACATCCATCTGCATTGAACAGGCCCTCCAAGTCGTGCCTCGTGTACAAGGTGGATTGGAAGGTGTTCCATCACATCAAAAAAACCACATGGAAATATCTTTTCCATCTTAGTAGAAGTTACACGAATGTTCTGATCCATCCGGAGTAGGTTTTCTTCTCTTAATGTGGAAGAACACAAGTCTTTGAAAAACAAACTAATCTCTGTGATGGGTTTCTAGATTCTTTCAGGCAAACCACAAAATGCAATAGGCACTAAGGTATCCATGAAAACATGACAGTCATGACTTTTCAAATGGCTCAACTTCCCTACCTCCATATCAACTTTTTTCCCAAAATTCGATGCATAACCCTCAGGCATCATCAATTGCGTTACCCAATCACAAATTTGCCGTCTTTCCTCCAAAGTGAATGTGTAACTTGCTTTGGGCTTGAACACCTTACCATTGTTTGTTGTCTGCAAGTATAATTCAGGCCGCCTGCAATATTCTTGTAAGTCCATTCTAGCCTTCGGGTTATCCTTTGTCTTACCTTTAACATCCATCACTGTGTTGAACAAATTGTCAAAATAGTTCTTCTCAATATGCATGACATCAAGGTTGTGACAGAGAAGATTATCCTTCCAATAAGGCAACTCCCAAAATATACTCTGTTTCGTCCAATTATGAGTAACACCGTATCCGGGGAATCTATAAGGTGAGCTTCAGTAACTTTACTGAAGTTCTGGACCCTCTCCCAAATTTCCTCACCTGAAAGTATCAGAGGTGGAAAATCATATTCCATTTTATTCTTTTTGAATGCATTTTTCATCCTTCTAAACTCATGATCAGGAGGCAAGAATTGACGATGACAATCAAACCATGATTGCTTTCGGCCATATTTCAAAGTGAACGCTTTACTATTTTCCATGCAGTAAGGACAAGCTAGCTTTCCAGCAGTTCATCCACCCGCTGACAACCAATTCCATACGCTAGGAAAATCGTATTAATCGTGCACTATTAATTTAGCACGCAAATTTGAAATTCTGCTTTTGGTGTCATTAGACTAATGATTCATATGTTCTCGAACACCTATCGTCACCATAATTGTTTGATTCATCAATCAAAGTGCAATAATATAATTCAATAGCAAACTTTCAGATTTACGTGACCTGGGGATAAATACAATTTAAGAATATATATGGACTATCATGCTACAACTCGGGTGGTGATTTAAACGGTGTAAAGAAGAGACAGGCCAAACTATAAATATGGTGTTGCGGATTACAGGAAAAAGGGCGTGAAGGCCCTCCGCACACAGACTAACCGAATGTTACTTGGCTTTACTAGCAAATCTCGGATAAACATATTAATTGAACATAAGTCGACGACAGTTTGTTTTTTAATATTCAACGATGCATCTGAGTAGGTTATAAGTACCGATGATTCAAGTTGTACATACATTACATACAATACATTACAATACAATACATAATACATACATCATACATACATATATATTATATCATATACTATATATATATAATATAGTATATATATATATATATATATATATATATAATATATATATATACATACATATAGCATGCTATATAAATATACATACATATACTATATATAATTCATTAATTATATATATATTTATATATATATATATATATATATAGTATATGAATTACATATATATATATATATATATATATATATCACGCTTCGTTGTACTACTTTAACTATATATATAGCATGTTAGAGTATATTTTAGTGTATTGATCCCATGTACTACAAAAGTGTTAACGGATTACATTTATATTATTTAGATACTAAATACAAAAGTGATTTTTAATTTTGACCAATGTTGACCTGAAAAGAGACCAACTTTAGTCGTTAATTATCCAGAAATTCAAATTAGCGACCAAAGTTGGTCGCTAAATATCCAGAAAATTAAAATTAGCGACCAACGTTGGTCGCTAAATTTAAAATTCAGTATTTATTTATATTTTATATAATATTTAAAATAGTAATATAATTGTTAAACGTTAGAACTGGGTCCCATATTAGCGACCAAAGTTGGTCTCTATCTGCTTCCCCTTTAGTGAGCGACCAACTTTGGTCGCTAACTTTGAATTTATATTTTATAATTTTTTTAAATAATAATATAATTATTAAAATTTTATAACTGGGTCCCAGATTAGCGACCAAAGTTGGTCTCTATCTGCTTCCCCTTTCGTGAGCGACCAACTTTGGTCGCTAATTTTAAATTATATTTATTTATATTTTATAATTTTTTTAAATAATAATATAATTATTAAAATTTTATAAGTGGATCCCACTTTTGCGACCAACGTCGGTCGCTAATTTCAGTATTTCTTTGACCAAGCAAGTCTGACCAGTCCGGTCAACATTTTAACCAAATTAGCGACCAAAAAGCGACCAACATTGGGCGCTAATGTATTTAGAATAATTATTTAATTATTTTCTCCAATTTGGCGACCAACTTTGGTCGCTTTTCTTGACAGACCAATTTTGGTCGCTTTTTCCGGGAATTCTAGTAGTGTGCATAAGCAATTATGCATGAACTAATGCTATTCTCTAAATACTCGTTAACGAGGGTTTCATCTTAACAAAGACTCTGGATATTCTCAGCATATGCATCTTCTTAGATCATTTGTATCATAGTTATATGACCCATTTTAAATTCTGTTGTTAATTAGCAAGTCTCCAAGTAGTCGAATTCCTAAAATTGCAAATTTGTAAAAAGCATTAGAAACACTGATCATACAATTAGCACCAAGTTAAATTTTCCACACAAATCCGGAATTTATTTGGCAAATGTTTCACCTTGAAAAATTATTCTGGAATATGTTCCTATACCATATGTGAATTTTGCATTAATTCTTCACGTATAAAAGAAAGCAAGTAGCTCATAAGTTATAACAACAAAACTATAAAGAAAAGGATTTTGTAATTTTTTTATTTAAAAAAGGGAACCAAATTAAGAAATCTTCATGAAGAAACTTGAATTATAATACAACATCAGCTCTTAAAATCAAACAAATAAAACGAAATTTCCGGAGTGACAACGGCACTCTAACACTTGTTGGAATATTTTTTTTACCCGCAATCATAAAAATATCCATTATTATCTCAAGTAAAAAAAATTTTTTTTACGACGCTCCATCTCCGTTACTATTTCTGGTGTGACAATTTTGTCGTGACAGCATAATTTTTCCACACTCGTGTCACGACCCAAAATCCGTTAAAGGTTGTGGTGGCTCCGGACACCACTGTCAGGCAAGCCAACACTAAATAGTTAATTAAATCTCATTTTAACATTTTTGAAATCATAAATTTCCTTCAATTTAACTAGTAAAAGGTGAACTTTACAGAATAAATAATAATGTTTTCCAATTTCAATACTGAATATCCCATAATTTTCCCAGAACCCGATGTCAAAAGTACATGAGCAATTACAAGGAAATACAATAAAATGCAGCAATTGTCCGGAATACAAATTTGGACAGGAAAGAAAATATAAATACTCGGAAGGAGACTCTGCTGTCTACGGATCGTAACCTAAGATGCAGCTCACATAAGTCCCCGTATCAACTGCGCCGCTGCACCCACTAGGCCACTAGTCATACAGGTGCCTGTACAACAAAATGTACAGCAAGAGTAGTCTGAGTACGAAAACAATATGCGTACCCAGTAAATATCCAGTCAAATCTCGAAGAAGTTGTGACGAGAGGTCAACTCCGACACTTACTATGGCCAACAATAATATACCGATAATATGATTAATCATGAATTTTATAAGACGACTGTAAACTCAATAACATGAAGCAGGTAAACGATTCTTTTGTTAATAGGAGGTTTCCAAATTTATTTTTATCTTTTAACAATTTATATCTCCCGCCAAGGAGGCCACATCAATTATCAATAATTCCAAAACAATCAACTAAGTTATGCGCAAATCATACTGAGGTCGTACAGCCCGATCCAACATAATATTTAAATTGTGCACTGCCAGAGGGTCGAACAGCGCGAACCATAGATGCATCTATTTAATTTGCCGAGGCGTTCGGCCCGTTTCAAAAAAGGAAAATACAATCAAACAGTCAACCAAGAATTCATCAAGGAGCAATTATCCAAGGAAATATAAATCCCCTTTTTACTAGTCAAGAAAACGAAGTTTAACCTTTTAGAAATTCATTTACCAAGTTTGGTATGATTTAAGCAATTTAAATTGACAATAAGTTTACAAATATCACAAGAATAACATGATTTTGGGTCGTAGACTACCCGAACTTAATCATAATAATAGCTACGCACGGACTCTCGTTACCTCGTGCGTATGTAGCCCCCACAAATAGAAGCATATAGTGAATTATTTCACCTATGGGGGTTATCTTACAAGGTTAGAAAGGAGAATTACCTCGCTCCGAAATTCCATAACCGGCTCCCAAGTCATTCAAGGAACTCAAATCGATGCCCAACGCTCCAAAACTAATCAATAATGTGCAAACGCATAAAAATATACTCTAAATCAGACTAGTATTACTTAATTTAAGGAAAATTGTATATAGAATCAATCAGTAATTAAGGGCTGGGTTAAATAAGGCAAGAACTAACTCCGAAATCAATTAGAAGTTGGTTCTGAAAATCAAAGCATAAAATCAGGCTAGCAGCACCAATTAATAATTACACATAAGGTAAGAAAGGTAAAATCTAATAAGGAAACACCGGTATTAAGGAATGTCCAATTTCAAGCCCTAATTTAGGTAAGTAAAATTAATTAACAATTAGTCAACACAGTTTAAGGCAAACAGGCAGAAGTAGCAAAATAATCGGTTAAATAATCAGAACTATAAGAGATTAGGCAGAAATACAGAAGCATATAGTAAAAAAAAAAGTAAATAAGGAAACCCTAATAGATACTTAGAGACGAAAACGTTTAAGATTTAAATATTTATAGAAAAACCCGTTGAAATCAAGACCCTAATCTTAGGGTAAACCAAAATTAGTTAGGAATAGTAATAGGGAAAGATCAGAAGACATCGAGGTGGAAGTACTAGAAAAAATTTAAAGAACAAATACCAAAATAAACATAAAACCGTTTCAAATCTGAGAAGATCTAAACAGATTCAACCAAAAATTAGCCAGATTCATAAAATAAACAGAAGTTGACCAAATCTGGTTTAAACCGGAGATTTGAAACCCTAAAATACGAAGGTATTCGTACTCATAAATATTGGAATGAATATAGACGGAAATAGTCAAGACATGAAAGATCTTGAACCAGGTCTGGCTCGATCTTGGCCAGATTTGCTTTGCCATGTTAGGAAGCAACTAAATAGGGTCGTAGACGA
This sequence comes from Nicotiana attenuata, assembly GCF_001879085.1. Classification (NCBI taxonomy): domain Eukaryota; kingdom Viridiplantae; phylum Streptophyta; class Magnoliopsida; order Solanales; family Solanaceae; genus Nicotiana; species Nicotiana attenuata. Next base: position 255,753 of record NW_017671652.1, on the reverse strand, counting down.
GTAACCAACGGTGAAGAGAGACCGATAATATAAGGGAATCCATGGCTGATTCCATTTTAGGTCGGAGTCGGAGGATATAATAGGTGACGGCGCTAGGGTTAGAGAGGGGTGAGAGATGAGAGCATATGAGGGCGGCGGATCTAGAAGGAATGGGTAGGGTTAGGGATTTTGTTATATTAAAAGGGGTCGGTTGATTTAAGGCCGTTAATCTTCTGAGATCAACTGCCAGGGTTAAATGTTAGGTGGGGCAGGTTTAAATTAAATGGGTGTTTGGGTTTGGGTTTGGGTTGGACGAGTATGGGTAATTGGACTAGGCTAGGTTTGAAATTGGGTATTTTCTAGGGCTAGATTCTAAATACCCAATTAATTTAGTAAAATAATTTTATAAATGATAAAAACATGATTTGTGCATGAAAATGTTTTAAAATACTTATAATATTGTAAAAATATGAAAAGTCTTTTTCTGCATGGATAATATAATTGTGTATATACATAGGCTATTGTTGTAAAAAATATGCAATTCTAGCCTCACAATGCAAATGTGATTGTAAAAAATGCAATTAAAATATTTGAGCATTATATGGGCATAAAATGAGGAATTTAGATAATTAAATCTTCATAAAAATAATATGACGAATAGTTATCGAATATTTATATAAATAATTATATAGAAATAAATTATTTTAACCCCTTTAAAATTTATAGAAAAAATTATAAAAATACGTGTGCATGTTTGTAAATGTGTATGCAATATTTTGAAAGTATTTATGCATATTTAAATATATTTGAAGGAAAAATTGGGTATCAACAGCTGCCCATCTTTACCCATGAAGGATGAAAGAGTTTTTAGGTAAAGAAATGATGGCCAATTTTGACCGAATAGGATGTTTTGAAAGTTAGAGGCTGGACTCCGGTTTTTTTGAGCTGCCTACATATCCCTGCTTTTACAGGAATCAAGCCACGTGTAGTTTCAGATTCATCGGCGGAATATACCGATGAAGTCATTACAAGAATTGACACGATATTTCGAGATGGATGAAAGAGTGATTATGGTGAATGGTCAAGTTTGAGATAGTTGAAGGAACTGGAGCGAGGTTGCTCCTGCTGGGATAGCGGTTGCTTATTTGTCACCTACAAGTAAAGAGATGCTACGAACCTACATTTGTGCGAAAATTTAAACATGATGCAGATCCCCTTTTGGACCATGAAAATTGTCTTCGGACGGTTAAGGATGACGTCCTCAGACCATGATGTCCTGGGCTATGAATTGTTCAGTGAGGGATTCGCAGGCCATGAAATGGTGTTCTCGGGCCATGAAGATGGTGCCTCCGTACCATGACGCCTTTGAATAATGATATGCAAATTTGAGAGATCCTCAGGCCATGGTATGGTGTCTTCCGACTGTGAGGATGGTGCCTTTAAACTATGACGCCTTTGGATATATTGACTTTATTTCATCCCATGAGATGCAACAATAAGAATGTTGACAAGACAAGGCTTAGTCTTGCGAAATGGAGGGCAGAGCTTAGCCCGACGGAAGAGCAGATAGATAGTACCGGAACAAAGCAACATTTATGCAAGGAAGGACAATGCTTAGTCCCATGAGAATAGAAGGCAGGGATTAGCCTCATGCAAATATGGAGGCAGGGATTAGCCTCATACAAATATAGAGGCAGGGATTAGCCTTATGCAAATATGGAGGCAGGGATTAGCCTCATGCAAATATGGAGGCCGGGATTAGCCTCATACAGATATGGAGGCAGGGATTAGTCTCATGCAAATATGGAGGCAGGGATTAGCCTCGTGCAAATATGGAGGCAGGGATTAGCCTCATGCAAATATGGAGGCAGTGCTTAGCCTCATGCAAATATGGAGGCAGGGATTAGCCTCATGCAAATATGGAGGCAGTGATTAGCCTCATGGAGTCAAGGATTAGACTCATGCAAATAGGGAGGCAGGGATTAGCCTCATGTAAATATGAGGGCAAGGATTAGCCTCATGGAGTATGCAAATAGGGAGGCAGGGCTTAGTCCCATGNATAAATAGCAAATAAGGGTAGAATATTTCTTAGCTGGGAATGTGTTTAGTGTCTGGTGGCCCGTTTGATAGTGATTTTGCTTCGTGTATATATGTTTGCGAATGCTATCGCTTCGTCAGATGTGCCCGCGCTCAAAGAAAAATTGTAAGTTTCGTAAGGGGAGGTTGGTTCATGCCTTTGTCTGCTGGCCTTGCTATGCTCCGTTCCGGAGGCCTCGTTTGAGTTTCCCTGGGTAACATCTGACTGTTACGGAAATAGAATTTTCTAAATTATGCAATTATGATAAAAATAGTCATTTCAGAAACATATTGAAATATCCAGTAATTTTAGATGAACTAGTGACTAACACATTTCAGAGACATTGCGACTTTCTCATGTTAGAATTTTGAGGGTCCTCCTCAAAATTCTGCCCCAGTTTGGTAGATGATCCTTCAGTGGTTTTCGGATAACGAGACCTTTTGAACCTCCTTCAAAATTTTGAGAATCCTTCTCAAAATTCTGCCCCAGTTTCTTAACTGATTTCTGACTGTCTGGCATATGTTGGCGTCGGCTGGACTTGCTCCGGAATTTTGAGGGTCCTCCTCAAAATTCTGCCCCAGTTTCTGATCTTGGGGAGGGGGGGAATGGAAATTTTATTATGATATGAACGAACCAACAGGGCTGCCTACGTATCCACTCTTAAACGGGAATCAGGTCAAGCGTAGTTCAATTACATTATGTGAATGTGAAACATCTAAGCATAATACCTTTTGACTGCCTCTGAATTGATTGGTTTTGGCCAAATTTCTCCGTCCATTTCTGCAAGTATGAGTGCTCCTCCTGTTATCACCCTGTGAACCATGTAAGGACCTTGCCAGTTAGGAGAGAATTTCCCTTTGGCTTCATCTTGATGAGGGAAGATCTTCTTCAACACCAGCTGTCCTGGTGCAAATTGCCTTGGTTTGACTCTTTTGTTGATAGATCTGGACATTCTGTTCTGATAAAGCTGACCGTGACATACTGCGTTCATTCTTTTTTCCATCTATAAGGCCAATTGTTCGTAGCGGTTTCTTATCCATTCTGCATCGCTGAGTTCGGCTTCCTATATGATCCTTAAAGAAGGAACCTCTATCTCGGCTGGGATGACAGCTTCGATACCATAAACCATCATGTAGGGAGTTGCCCCGGTTGATGTACGAACTGTAGTGCGGTATCCCAACAAAGCAAAGGTAACTTCTCGTGCCATTGCTTGTGGTTTTCTACCATCTTCCTCAGTATCTTCTTGATGTTTTTGTTGGCGGCTTCGACGGCTCCATTCATCTGAGGTCTATATGTTGTGGAGTTCTTGTGCTTGATTTTGAAAGTTTCACACATGGCTTTCATCAGATCATTGTTGATATTGGCGGCATTATCAGTGATAATAGACTCGGGAACTCCGAATCTGCAAACAATACAATCCTTGACAAAGTCTGCGACGACCTTTTTGGTCACAGCTTTATAGGATGCAACCTCTACCCATTTTGTGAAGTAGTCAATGGCTACTAGAATAAACATGTGCCCGTTTGAAGCGGTGGGCTCGATAGGACCGATTACATTCATTCCCCTGGCGGCGAATGGCCAAGGTGAGCTTGTTGCGTTGAGCTCATTTGGCGGCACTTTTATCATATCGGCGTGCACTTGACATTGGTAGCATTTGCGGACATACTAGACGCAATCTGTCTCCATGGTCATCCAAAAGTAACCGGCCCTAAGTATCTTCTTTGCCAGGATAATTTGCGGACATACTGGACGCAATCTGTCTCCATGGTCATCCAAAAGTAACCGGCCCTAAGTATCTTCTTGGCCAGGACAAAACGGTTCATGTGTGGACTGCAGGTCCCTGCATGTATATCCTCAAGTAGTTTAGAAGCCTCTTTTGCGTCGACATATCTTAGCAATCCCAAATCAGGAGTTCTTCTGTACAAGTTTCCTCCGCTATGGAAAAAGTGGTTGGACAATCTCCGGAGTGTGCATTTTTTAGTGTGGTTCGCATGCTCCGGGTATTCTCCTTTCGCCAAATACTCCTTGATGTCATGGAACCGAGGTTTTCCATCAGTTTCTACTTCAACGTGGGCACAATACGCTGGCAGATTATAAATTCTCACTAGTATGGGATCAATGAAATTCTTGTCCGGATGTTGTATCATAGATGACAAGGTGGCCAATGCATCAGCAAACTCATTCTGAATTCTGGACACATGACGAAACTCTATCTTTGTGAACCTCTTTCTCAATTCCTGTACATGGTGCAGATATGGCAATATCTTGGAATTCTTGGTGGCCCACTTTCCTTGTACCTGGCGCACAAGCAAATCTGAATCACCTACTACTAACAGCTCCTGAATATTCATGTCGATTGCCATGTTAAGTCCTAGTATGAAGGCTTCATACTCCACCATGTTGTTGGTGCAGGGAACTTTGAGTTTAGTAAATATCAGATAATGTTGACCTATTTATGATACCAAAACCGCTCCAATGCCCACTCCTTTGAAATTTGCAGCTCTATCGAAGAACATCCTCCAACCGTCGTATGCTTTGGTAATGTCCTCTCCTACGAATGACACCTCTTCATCAGGAAAATACGTTTTTAGGGGTTCGTATTCTCCTCCCACCGGATTTTCACCAAGATGGTCTGTCAATGCTTGTCCTTTGGCCGCCTTTTGAGTTACATAGACGATATCGAACTCACTCAACGGTATCTGACACTTGGCTAACTTCCCAGTTGGCATGGGTTTCTGAAATATATACTTCAAATGGTCCATCTTGGATATGAGGAATGTGGTATAGGCACAGAAGTAATGCCTCAACTTTTGGGCCGTCCAGGTCAAAGCACAGCAAGTGCGTCCCAACAGAGAGTATCATGCTTCATAAGGTGTGAATTTCTTACTTAGGTAGTATATGTCTTGCTCCTTCTCCCTGTCTCGTCATGTTTTCCCAGAACACATCCGAAGGCTCCGTCCAATACGGATAGATAGAGTAACAAAGGCCGTCCTGGTTCTGGCGGGACCAAAACCGGTGGTTTGGATAGGTACTCCTTGATTTTGTCGAAAGCCTTCTGACAATCCTCGGTCCAGCTTGTTTCGGCATCTTTCCTCAGCATCTTGAAGATGGGTTCACATATGACTGTAGATTGTGCTATGAAGCGACTGATATAGTTGAGACGTCCTAGGAAGCTCATCACGTCCTTTTTGCTCCTAGGTGGCGGTAACTCTTGAATAGCCTTAACTTTAGACGGGTCCAGCTCGATCCCTTGACGACTGACAATGAATCCAAGTAACTTTCCTGCGGGAACCCCGAATACACACTTTGCGGGGTTCAGTTTCAAGTTGTACCTTCTTAACCTGTCAAAGAACTTTCTCAAGTCCCCTATGTGATCCGTGGCCCTCTTGGATTTGATAATGACGTCGTCCACATACACCTCTGTTTCTTTGTGTATCATATCATGGAATATGGTTTTCATGGACCTCATGTAAGCAGCACCATCATTCTTTAGACCAAATGGCATCATTTTGTAATAGTATACCCTCCATGGTGTAATAAAAGCTATTTTCTCTACAGATAACCCGCGAAGCAATCTACAAAGGATTGGAGTTCATGCTTGGAGCAATTGTCGATCAGGATGTGTATATTTGGTAGTGGAAAGTCGTCCTTGGGACTTGCTCTGTTTAAGTCTCGATAGTCAACACATACTCCGACTTTCCCATCTTTCTTCAGAACTGGCACAATGTTGGCTAGCCAGGTTAGGTACTTAACCACCCTGAGGACTTTGGTTATGATCTGCTTCGTAACTTCCTCCTTGATTTTCAGGCTCATATCTGGTTTGATTTTTCTGAGCTTCACTCGCGGACACATGGGATTGGTAGGAAACTTGTGAGCCACTATGGACGTGCTCAAATCGGTCATGTCATCATATGACCATGCAAAAATGTCCTCATACTCCTTTAAGAAACGAATGTACTCCTCTTTCTCTGTCGGTGATAAGTGAATGCTGATGCGAGTTTCCTTGACGGTCTCGGCGTCCCCCAAGTTTACTGCCTCAGTTTTGTCCAGGTTGAACTTAGGCTTATTCTCAAAGTTTTCAACCTCCCTGACAACTTCCTCAGGTATTTCATCTTCTTCATCCGAATCACTATCCTTATATTACGTTGCCTCATTACATGTCACAGTCACCGGTTCATCAAGAAAAGTAATAATAACGCTGTAGAAAGAAAAAGTGTGGAAGATAATAATGAATAATAAAGAGCAATGCATTAAGTTGTTCTGCAATGGCAATTGGAGTTCCAAGCTTCAGCTTCATCCTCTCGATTCCGGTACTTGTTGATGCATCCAAGAAGCTATACAAGTACTCTCAAGTTCATAGAAGCCTTTGGTTTTCCAATGAAAATTATCATTTGAACTACGATTGCTTTGACTGAGAGCACCATCAAAAGTGAAAAGCTTCGCTTCAAGAGCAAGCCGTGCAGAAACTGGATACAGTGTTACACAATC